>NC_060173.1:82730719-82909678 GCF_021184085.1 Oncorhynchus gorbuscha
CTTATCTGGTGTATTGTGTGTTCTTAGGCATGCTCCCACTAATCCCCCCCCCCTCTCTCTCTGTGTCTCCACTCCGGATGACCTGAGCCCCTGGTGGTGCTACTGATCCCGTGCTGCTGGTCCAACAGCAGCTGTGGACCCCTGGCCTGATTTAACCGGGCATGCTACCTTGACCCAGACGCCTGCTGATTGAGCTCAGCCAGGTACTCACTGTGCTTCTGCCTTTGCATTGCATGCTGTTTGGAGGTTTCGTCTGGGCATCTGTAACACACTTTGTGGCAACTGCTGATGTAAAAATGGGCATCAGAAAAATACATTTAATCGATTGATAATGAAATTCACAAAACATGGATGTGTTTGTAGTCCTATGTACCACGTGTTTGTATCCTGATTAATGTGAGTTCCAATTCTCTGTGTTGTTTCAGCTTGATCAGAGGCCCCGGAGCTTTTCTCTGTGCACCATGAACCTGTATAAACTGCCCACATCTTGCCAGCCAATGAGTGTAATTACCTACTACTCTGCGTTTGTTCATGTGTTATCATGAAACCAAAACAATAGACATGCATTTGTAACCTTGAACAGTGAATGCTGCTTTGTGGTTTTATGCAATTTCAAATATAATAAATTGCTGATCTGGTCTACATTTTATTGAAATGATTTTCTAAGATGACTAACATCCATCATTATCAATGACTACCATTCACATGCACTCCACCACCACTTTTCTAATTAACACTCCCCCTCAATCAGCAGATTGTACATGGGTCAACAGATTTTCTATGTATTTATGATTAATATTCCCTTTTGTCAAAAACAGCTTCTACACAACATGGCAACATGCTTGACTGTAAATCTTTAATGGGTGTGGTGCTGTTGCCCATCAGATTTCATATATTATGCCAATGTGTCATCAAATAGCTGTTCATGGTACTGTTCAGAATGACATGTCCATGACTGTTGATGTTCACAGGACTCTCCTAATGCTATGTTGAACCAGCACCATGGATGAAGAAGGGGGAGGAAAACAGACAGCTTCTCACTGCCACACCTTCACCAAGTAATCCAATGTTTGTTTTTATTTTCGAAGATTGCTTCATGAGCAGAGGTTAATTTTGTTTCTGTTTTTTTATGCTAGATGTGAGTAATATAGAAGGTTTATAATATTGTAACGGCGTTCGTCTGTTGAAGGAAGAGAGTCGGACCGAAATGCAGCGTAGTGGTTACTAATTACTTTAATGAAGGAAAACGGAATGATACATGAAATAACTCATAAATACAAAAACAACAAACGGAACGTGAAACCTATTACAGCCTATCTGGTGAACACTAGACAGAGACAGGAACAAACACCCACAAAATACAAAGCGAAAGTCAGGCTGCCTAAATACGGTTCCCAATCAGAGACAACAACAAGCACCTGACTCTGATTGAGAATCGCCTCAGGCAGCCAAGCCTAACACCCCTAATCAGCCGCGATCCCAAATAATACAAACCCCAATACGAATACAACATATAAACCCATGTCACACCCTGGCCTACCCAAACATATAACAAAAACACAAAATACAATGACCAAGGCGTGACAAATATATTTTATTGTCCTGTAATATTTATTCAATATACAGTACCAGTCAAGGGTTTTCAAGGGTTTGTCTTTATTTTTACTATTTTCCACATTGCATTATAATAGTAAAGGCATCAAAACTATGAAATAACACATATGGAATCATGCAGTAACCAAGAAGTGTTAAACAAATCAAAATATATTTTGAATAGCCCGTACACAGCCTGGAGGTGTGTTGGGTCATTGTCCTGTTGAAAAACAAGTGATAGTCCCGCTAAGCACAAACCAGATGGGATGGCGTATTGCTGCAGAATACTGTGGTAGCCATGCTGGTTAAGTGTGCCTTGAATTCTAAATAAATCCCATCCCATCCCAATCCCATTGTGTTTCTTGGACCAAGCAAGTCTTTTCTTATTATCAGTGTCCTTTAGTAGTGGTTTATTTGCAGCAATTCTACCATGAAGGCTTGATTCACGCAGTATCCTCTGAAACGTTGACGTTGAGATGTGTCTATTACTTTAACTCTGTGAAGCATTATTTGGCTTCCAATTTGTGAAGCTGGTCACTCTAATGAACTTATCCCCTGCAGCAGAGGTAACTCTGGGTCTTCCTTTCCTGTGGCAGTCCTCATGAGAGCCAGTTTCATTATAGCGCTTGATGGTTTTTGCGACTGCACTTGAAGAAATGTTAAAAGTCCTTGAAATTTTCCAGATTGACTGATCTTCATGTATTAAAGTAATGATGGACTGTAATTTCTCTTTGCTTCTTTGAGTTGTTCTTGCCATACTATGGACTTGGTATTTTACCAAATAGGGCTATCTTCTGTTTACCACCCCTACCTTGTCATAACACAACTGATTGGCTTGCATTAAGAATGGAAGAAATTACACAAATTAGGATTTTAACAAGGCACACCTGTTAATTGAAATGTATTCATGAAGCTAGTTGAGAGAATGACAAGAATGTGCAAAGTTGTCATCAAGGCAAAGGGTGGCTACTTTGAAGAATATCAAATATAAAACATATTTTGATTTGTGTAACACATTATTGGTTACTACATGATTCCATGTGTTATTTCATAGTTTTGATGTCTTCACTATCATTCTATAAAATAAAAAATAGTAAAGATAAAGAAAAACCCTGGAATGAGTAGGTGTGTCCAAACTTTTGACTGGTACTATATATTCAGTAAAGTCACTTGGATTATCTTATGCTGCCTTGTGAATGTTTGCTAAAAATGATTGTATATATTTTTTTTGCTAGTTTGTACATGGTGAAACAGTTTGCGCTACACTATGATCTGTAAATGTCTACTAACCTTTTTAAAACGTTGTTGAGTGCAATTAGCAATGTTGGCATTTGTTTTATGCTACTGCCTCTTGAGAAAGTGGGTAATATTGAATACATCGGAGGAAGGGAGAATGAATGAGTAATCCGTTTATGGATGTATTAACAAAGGGCATCTTGAAAAGAACACGGACAACGTCAGGGAATAATTAGGTGAAGTAGAGAAGTGACGTTTAGCTTTCTAGGACAACATTAGATATTTGCATGTTATGTACTGGACAGCGGGCTAGCAGAGCTGTTTTCAGATTGGATTACCAAATTGAACAATGAGATCTCAGTTTGTTAGATAGCAAAGCCATCCAAATATACATCTTGGCAATTAATCATTTTGTCAACTAATGTTAGGTTCAAGTAAAATGTCAAGTTCTCTGTAAAACAATGTTAGATACATTATATGATATTAGCCAGAATGCTCCAATGCAAGCTAGCTAACCAGTCAAGTCTATGAAAGAGGCTAGCTAGCTAGCTGGCATCATCTTTGTAGTGGTTATACTATGTTGAAACACCTGCAATGGCATGTTCTGAATAAGGAGCACTATTACTAATTATTTTCGACATACAAATGGTATCCACGGATGGGAGTACAGAAATTTGATCCCTTTAAGAGGTCCCTCCCTCTGACCTTCTACGTCAATGGGTTTTGAGAAGGAGACAAGGAGATTGATTGTGCAATGGCATGTTCTGAATAAGGAGGAGATATGCATTTGACATTTTCCCAAAGATTTTAGAACTCTCTCTTCAAGTTTTTGAAACATAGCTGTATAAAATGAGGATCATTGCCCAGTTCAGTACCAACTTGTTCATACATTTGTAGGCATTGGATCACAACCATGCTGTCTGCTTTGAAATAATCTCTTTGCTCAATTGCGGGACCTCTATTTGACTGCCAAGTCATGTCTCTTGGCTTCAAAGCCTTTTATCCTAAATCAAGAGCAAACATGGGTAGACTTGCAAAATACTTAATATCACAGGGGTGGTGCAGAGGATGCTGGAAAGAACACCTTGTAAAGGCAGTTCTCATCCAGAGTTGGCCTAAGCCCACTGCTATATCCTCAGTTAAACCTCTGCCAGGTATGCCTGGTCAAAGGGTGCAATATGTTTCATGGATCTAATGTTGAAGCCCATAAGTCTTCTCCCTAGTGCAGTCATGCAGTAGTAGAGTATATTCACTTGTACGGATGGGAGTAGAGAAAATTCACTGAAGGATCTTTAATGCCTTTGATTTGCAACAACATAAGACAGCCTAAGACATACTGTGATTCCATATATTACAGTCTAGGCAGAGTATGGGCATCAATTGTTAATTAAATGGTTGCCAGTTTGTAATGTATATTGGAAGATTGTGATTCATGTAATTCCAAGCTATAAAATAAAACATAAAACTTTAGTCAGCGCTGCCAAAATATACTTTTCCCATTACATTTGAAATATAACATTTACGAAAATGAATTCGCCATATAGAAATATATCTTTAGAGAAAGGCTAAAAATAAATTCAAAATGAATTCAAAACAGTAGTTTCTTTGGTTGAGAAAAGGGCTAGCTGAACTTTGCAGTTGAATTTAATCTAAATATGACACAAAAAAAATCCAATAAGCCCTTTGTCTCCTTTTCAGGACATCCCCTTCTGGCAACCCAAACAGTATCTGTAATCTCAAAGTCCACCGAACTGGACCGCAGAGAGACATAAGCTTGACTCTCATCAAAACCACAACAAGAAAGACCCAGGCATATCAAAGTATCCTGAGGAATGTCCGATTCGTTCAAACAAACCTTTGGAAAAATAACTCTCTCTCTCTCTCTCTCTCTCTCTCTCTCTCTCTCTCTCTCTCTCTCTCTCTCTCTATCGCTCTCTATTGTTTTGTCAGCTGACCTGAATGCAGCGGGCTCATGGCGGGTGACATTGTGATGACATCATGGTGGGAAAAGACAAGGATGAGCAGGCTGTGAGAGGAAGTGAAGCCGCCTACTCCCAGGGTTCCAGGCAACAGAGGGCCAGCGTGTAATGTCGTCATCCTAATGTGTGTTTCTCACTCACGCTCTCTCTCGATCAGGTTGAAGGGGTGGGAACTACTGGGAAAGACCTGCTTGTCTAACACCATGCCCAGCTGAAGTCTGTAGGAGAATGTTCAAGTCTTTCATGATAAGGCCGTTGCATACTTAACATCCCTTTAACTGATGTAATGCTTGAACAGTTACATGTTTTAGTGTGTGGGTTACATGTTTTAGTGCAGTGTTTCCCAAGCCTGGTCCTCGAGTACAACCAACAGTATACAGCTTGATTGTAGCCATTGACAAACACACCTCATTCATTGAGGGCTTGATGATTAGTTGATTAGTTGACAAGTTGAATCACGTGTGCTTGTACAGGGTTACAAAAAAAATGTGTACTGTTGGGGGGGGTACTCAAGCACCAGGGTTGGGAAACACAGTTTTAGTCTCTGGAAGGTGCGGTAGCCAACAACTTTTTTGACAGCCATTTTCATTTAGGGACGTGACATCAAGATTCTGTATGTGTAGATTACAACTAATTCACAAAGCGTTATAGGGGGGGGGGTCAAGTTTGATATGCTGAACTGAACTAAACCACCCAGCCTGAAGAAAACTTATACTGACAGTGTCATATCCTGCATCGTTAAATTCTGGTAAAAGGCTGATAGCCATTAAACAATAATTCACTGAGTCAGAGATTCATTGTGGTCTTACATCCCCTCCAAAGGAACTGTGGGCCTCGATGTGATGAGAAAAGCCTATAAATGCCATGGTAGTAGTCACAGCGCATGGATGTCAGGGGTTGAAATAATTAAACTTGTGTGTTTTGGATCACAAAACAGTGAAAGCTTCTCTTTGTATTCCACCCAGGGTGAAAAGACCTTGAGAACCTCTGTGCAAACATGACAAACCCGGACTCTGTAATGTTTACTGTTATGGATAATACATTTACAGCCTGGCTCCCTCTACTTCAAGAAAGACTTGACTCATCTCCAAGAGATGGCGAGATGCTGGTCCCACTGGACTTATGATGGGAATTCATCTTGGCGCAGGCTTTGAGAAGACTTGCTATGGGATGGCTAGTCAGTGGGAGCGTCATTTTCACAGATGCTCTCTGGCCGTCTGTGTGAACACACACTCTTTATCTGTCTGTCAATGTGAACATGGTTCATAGGCCTGGGAAAGTGGGATAGAGTTAGTCTTGTTTCTTACCATACTAAACCATGAGAAGAATAGGGTTGAACAATTCCATTGTGTTATGTTGTAAAATTGACATAGTTATGTTGTTGAGTGAAGGGCCTTTTGTAAATGTCGTTGTTATTTGTTATATTTCTTATATACATTTTAAAGGTCTGGGCCACATCTTCTGGTATTACACTGATTTAGGAAAACCACTCAGGAGAGAATTCGATTAAATGGGAGTTCCTCTGTTCCTTAGTTGGATTGGAACCTGTTTGTGGAGACTAAGCTGACAGTTTAGTCTCCAGGATTTTCCAGGGTCCGTCAAATATTATCGCCCAACACCACTGGCATGTCTGGAATCCCTGTGTGGGCGCGCCCCTTGGCTCCGTCCTCAGCACCCTGTCATTGTGTCATACTAATTAAATGTGCACTCTGAAATAAACAAAGGGATTCTGTTTCACAGGGGAAAAGTCTACTGCAACAACCTCTTGGAGCACCTCCACCGCACACTGGGGAGGTAACAAACTAGCAAAACCCTCCTTGAAAGTTCAAAGACAGAGCAAACACACGGTTCTCCCTCTTTTCTCCAGGAACCGCGCTGGTCGGTCTCCACCAGATGTTTTGCTAGCATCTAATGGCTGGACTACAGCATTACGCATCCAAGAAATGTTAGATGTTAGACAAAAGAAGCACTCCCTTCTACCTCCTCCCGTGGTGAACGACCAATAACTTGGAAGAGTGGATGTGTGTAACCCAAAACACACCCCGTTGTGCCAGTCCGGGCCAGCTCCTCAGACCAGACAGATGCTGTGTGTGTGTGTGTGTGTGTGTGTGTGTGTGTGTGTGTGTGTGTGTGTGTGTGTGTGTGTGTGTGTGTGTGTGTGTGTGTGTGTGTGTGTGTGTGTGTGTGTGTGTGTGTGTGTGTGTGTGTGTGTGTGTGTGTGTGTGTGTGTGTGTGTGTGTGTGTGAGACCTCTGCTCTGCGGAGGCTGCTTCCACCCATCAGCACTGAGACTTGACTCTAAACACCAGGCGTTATGATTCATACGTGAGAGCATGCACTGCATCAAAATAATGAGCTGCAACACAGAAGCTATGGTCCATGTTGAAAAAGGGTTGCATACAGGCCTCAAACAGACATGATTTTGTTTGACTATTATGACAATGTACCGGAGAAAAGAAAAACAGAGTGGCCCCTCCCATTTTAAAACTATTATCTGAAATGAACTGGATTGAGCGAGCTGCTGTCTGAGTTCCACGTTAAGCCATTACCCAAAGAAAATATGCGCTACACTTCCAAAAAGCCTGTTTCTGTTAGTCAGGATGAAATGTTTAAAGTTCAACTACCACATTGACTGATTGCATTTGCCAAAGAGAAAGCAGACCAATTTAAACAATGAGCGGCCATAGTGCGGCCCAGCAGTTTCCGAGACACCTGTCTTTATACAAAGAGTAAAACCAATACGGTTGAAGTTATGTCTGAGTAACAGTGTCTACTTAATTAATGGATCCATTTTCAGGGATGACACACTGTCCAATGCTCGGACTCTTTCATGTGTGGAACCACAGTAAACATGCAGCATCAAAAAGCCTGCCAGAATGAGTTCCATGTGTGTCTAGCGTATCACAGCAGTGTATGAATCGCCAACCAAAGGCACCGCTTTGAAGTCAAACTTTCAATAAAGGTTCAGGGGTGTTAGTTGCATCAGTGGAACAACCGGATGTATGTCACACTGTCTAGATTTTTTACTCCTGAACAACGCATTTGAACTACTTATCGTAGGACTGGAACTACAAAGACAACATTGACCAAAAGTGGAACATTCTGAAAAACTATTGGGTGGTACAGGTATTAATTTATTCTTCTGGCCAATTTGGCCTTCAAATACAGAAGAACATAAATATTGCTTTCCTGAAGAATTTGCACGATCGTCAAATTCATGTTGTGCGTCCATGTGAAAGCTTGGTCGATACTCCCTCTGAACAGAATGTTCAGGAAATAAGTTAATCCCCCAAAATATTGACTGTTGTTTTTAAGTGAGATCTGTCATTTTCACTGTTTAGTTCATCATGTTCCAGTGGAACTCAAAATGGTGCAGAATGTTAACTGATACCCTATCATACTCCGCAGCAGCCATTGCTGTGGCCAATTTCAATTTCACCCTAAGATTATGCAGCTAATACTTTCAAGACATATGGATTCACTATGTCCCATTGGAATATCCAGTGTATCGCGGTCCAGGCGCACATCTTCCCAAAAGGCTGTTGGTTAAGAGATTTGATTGATCGGTGGATGATGAAGTCAATACTCCAGAAGACATACACTGTAACGGAAAACTGTGAATTCTAAGTAAAGAAAGTAAAGAAACTTTCTACAGCAGATGTCGTGGGCAGGAAAATAATTTCTGTATTTCTAATTATACTTTAATTCCACCCTACAGAATACAGTACTGTATCATTGGAGCGCCAAATACTTTTTGACCACACGTGAGTGCATGGTATTGTTGTTTCCGGTTTCATATATTTTGGGGGGAGAAGTGCCTTGTAAGAGGCTTAATTGGTTGCACACTTGAGAAAACTGTATCAATTTAACTCCTATGTGGAAATAGTGCACAATCAATTTAAGATGTATAGGGGACATATTGGAGGAGCAGAAAGTCTTGGTCTGTTTTGCCCTGTAGTCACTGCCAGTGTGGAAGACTTTGTTAAGGCCTCTAGAAATGCATGTGATATAAAACATGAATTATTATTAAATGGGTGGTTCGAGCCCTGAATGCTGATTGGCTGACAGCCGTGGTATATCATACCGTATACCACAGGTATGACAAAACATTTATTTTTACTGCTCTAATTACGATGGTAGCCAGTTTAAAACAGCAATAAGGCACCTCAGGGTTTGTGGTATATTGCCAATATACCATGGCTAAGGGCTGTGTCCAGGCACTCCGCGTTGCATGGTGCCTATGAACAGTCCTTAGCCATTGTCTATTGGCCATATACCACACCCCCTTGGGCCTTATTGCTTAAATATGCTGTGATGTTTGTGAACACTTTACCTAGCATCCAATCTGCTTGCACCAATCCCTTGTAATTACAGTCAAACATTGTGAAATACAAACCCCTCCCCTCAATGTTTCATCCATTCATTCATTCTGATTATGGTGGCATTGACTTTTTTTACAATATAATAGTCAATTGTACAGTATTGTAGTGTACACAGTACGTGCTTTGATACTGTATTTATATTGCAGTATATGTATGTACTATGAAATACATAATTTTACTTGCCACCAAGCTGCCTGTAAGCTACTGTCAAATTCACGCTAACTTCTTTACAGTGTATGGTTGAGGAAGAACACAGATGAAAGACCAGATAACTCTTCTACTTCGACTGCATGTATTCTGTGTGTTCGGTCTAAGTAACACCCCTGTCCTATGGTAGTCAGTTAGCCAGTTACAGCTGTAGGCTTCCAGTCCGTCCACCACATCTCAACCACAACCACAACCACTGAAGGGGCAAATGGCCATGATAAGGCGATGCCAGTCTAAGACCTGAGGCCTGAGGGTTAGAGGTTTTGTGATTAACTCCTTATACCATTCCTCTCCCTTTAGAAGGACTGTCTACCGAGTGAAGATGGATTGGGAGGAGGAGAAAGGCTGCATGGCCCTTTCACTATGTCTTCCCTTTGTGTGTGAGCTCGTGCATGGAGGAGCCGTCAGTAGTCATAGCCCTGACATGGCTAAGAGGTGTGGGTGAAGTGTGAGTAACAGAGGTTAAGTGGAAAGGTTGCTCTCTTTGTAGATGCAGCTGCACTGCCTTGTGGATTACTACAATATGCTGGGCTATCTCAATGTGAACTACTCTGCACTATATTCTACAGCTGATGTTTCACCACATTCATGACATTGTTGTTTACATGGTGCAAAGAAAAGTGGTATTTGGTTGTTTATTTTTGGTCAGTTTATTGTTATGGTTGTAATGGAAAGGGAATACCTACGACAGTTTCATCATGTTAGGCTTTTGTTAAACAAATCGCTCGTGTTGGGTTCAGGATTTGATTTACTTCGCAAGTGCAAGCTAATTATTAGTCACCCTAAAATACCATGGCATAACTTTTACTTTATGACTCAAAACTTCACTTCATCCAAACATTCAGTATAATTAAATATGCTTTTGTTGGCTTGAATTGAAAAACACATTGTGGTTTAAACTGCTAGGGTTGGTGTGCTTAGTTTATGTGGTTCTCATTTCTGAGTAGACGCTATAAAGCTGTTTGACAGCAGCACACAACTAGGCATGTCTACTTCAGCTAATATATTATTTCTGTGGAGGCCGCTTGAAGTGAGGGTGTACAGCAAAAGCAATGGTGTACATTTAACTCGGAATGTGTCAAATTTATAGCTGAAGTCGGAAGTTTACATACACCTTAGCCAAATACATTTAAACTCAGTTTTTCACAATTCCCGACATTTAATCCAAGTAAAAATTCCCTCTCTAGGTCAGTTAGGATCACCAATGTTTCAGGTAGTCTTCCACAAGCTTCCTATAAGTTGGGTGAATTTTGGCCCATTCCTCCTGACAGAGCTGGTGTAACTGAGTCAGGTTTGTAGGATCCTTGCTCGCACACGCTTTTTCAGTTCTGCCCACAAGTTTTCGGCTTTGTGATGGCCACTCCAATACCTTGACTTTGTTGTCCTTAAGACATTTTGCCACAACTTTGGAAGTATGCTTGGGGTCATTGTCCAGACCCCTTTGCGACCAAGCTTTAACTTCCTTACTGATGTCTTGAGATGTTGCTTCAATATATCCAAATAATCTTCCTTCCTCATGATGCCATATATTTTGTGAAGTGCACCTGCAGCACAGCACCCCCACAATATGATACTGCCACCACCGTGCTTCACGGTTGGGATGGTGTTCTTCTGCTTGCAAGGCTCCCCCGTTTTCCTCCAAACATAATGATGGTCAATATGGCCAAACAGTTCTATTTTTGTTTCATCAGACCAGAGGACATTTCTCCAAAAAGTACAATATTTGTCCGAACGTGCAGTTGTTAACTGTATTCTGGCTTTTTATGGCAGTTTTTGAGCAGTAGCTTCTTCCTTGCTGAGCGGCCTTTCAGGTTATGTAGATATAGGACTTGTTTTACTGTGGATATAGTTTTGTTCCTGTTTCCTCCAGCATCTTCATAAGGTCCTTTGTTGTTGTTCTGGGATTACTGTTCTCTAAGAGACCGAACACATCTCCTTCCTGGGTGGTACGACGGCTGCGTGGTCCCATGGTGTTTATACTTACATATAGGTTTTTCAAAGCCCTCCATTTTATTCTGCTTCGTAAGTTGCCCTCAGCTAAGGAGACGGTCCAGCTCATGGTGTAGAACGCCTTCCAGAACCGCAATCGGAGACCAAGTCGTTCCAAGTCCATGGATCTGGAAAATGTGCTGCAACATGAGCTGGACCGTCTCCTTAGCTGAGGGCAACTTACGAAGTGGAATAAAATGGAGGGCTTTGAAAAACCTGTCCACCACCATTAGGATGGTGGTGTTGCCATCTGATGTATATATGGGACCAGGGGAGGTGAGGGACAGGGAGTGGTTGAAGGAGGCCAGCCGGAGTTTTGTTCTGCGCGCACACAGTACAGAACGGCAACAAATGTTGTCGGACGAAAGCCAAGGTCTGACGGGAGCCAGGATGCCAGGTGAGTCTCAAGGAACATGCCCATTCCAGAACAGGATCATGCCCCCCTAAACAGGGAGTAGGGAGCCTGGTTTCAAGTTCCGATGGTGTAGTAGCGGGGCTGTACAGACGTGAGAGTGCATCAGGTTTCACATTCTTGGACTCCGGGCAGTAGGAGAAATGGAAACAAGTGAATATCACGGCCCATCTCACCTGCCTGGAGGTGAAGCACTTGTCGGTGCAGAGATATTCCAGGTTCTTATGGTCTGTTCACACCAAGAATGGCTTCCGCCCCTTCTAACCACTGCCTCCACTCCTCCAATGCCATCTTGACAGTGAGTCATTCTCGAATTCCCACATCATAGTTCCTCTCAGAGGGATTAATACGATGTGAAATTGCAGGGATGCAGCTTCTGGGCCTGGGCATAATGCTCGGACAGGAAAGCCCCCACTCTGACATTCGAGGCATCGACCTCCACCACAAATCGACGGGATGGTTCTGTATGGAATAAGAGAATCAAGCGATTCCCCCATCTTGAGGTCTGAGAACGCCGGTCAGCTGCTGGAGACCATATGAACGAAACCTTGGGAGAAGTGAGTGCAGAGAGGGGGGAAGCAAAGGTGCTGTAACCCCTGACGAAACAACAGTAGAAATTGGCAAACCACAGGAAATGTTGCAGCTGCACTCTGGATGTGGGTTAAGGCCAATCCAAGACTGCTTTCACCTTGTCAGGGTCCATCTGAATATTTCCTGCAGCAATGACGTATCCTAAGAAGCAGGTATTGCAGCGATGAAACTCACATTCCTCTGCCATCACGAAAAGCTGGTTCTCCAGGAGACACTGGAGGACCAGTCGGACATGGAGGACACGCTCTTGAGCTGACCGGGAATACACGAGGATTGCCTTGTTTTAGTTTAGAAAAAATTATGTTATTTTATCTTCGTGTAGTGTAATCAATATCATATGCAAAAATACAGAATAAAAACAATCCTAAAAAATCTACCTGCTGTAGAGCATGCTGGGATATTAGAATGCTGAGCGTGGTTTTGTTGGGACTGTTTTACTCTCCAGTATAAGTATAAAACAATAACTCTGGTTATTAACACCAACACTGGGTGGAATTTTAAACAACATAATGTTAATTTCACTCTTACAGATTTAACTCCTGAATCAACACTAGACATGTTACACTGAAAAATAAACACCAGCAAATTTGCTGTGTGTAAATCGTAGGCCATTCAGAATACAGTCTAAATCAGGGGCCATAGGGAAGTCATAAGGTTAGCTATAAAACAAAATATGTTAAATTTGACAGTGTGAAAAAGCAGTGCTATTGTCAGAACACACTGTTATCACTCCGAGGTGTTGACAGTTATTAGACGGAATTGTGCTTTGTGTATACACCAGTATATTAGAATCCCACATTAATCATCTGCAGTCTGTATCACGTTTCAGGTAAGACCCAAATGCAGACTGTGTTGAAGTAACAATGTTTATTACAGCAACAGGGGCAGGCAAACACCAGTCAAGGCAGACAGGGGTTGAGAATCCAGTGTAGTGGGACAAAGGTACAGGATGGCAGGTAGGCTCAGGGTCAGGCTGAGGTCGGTAATCCAGAAGTGGGGTAAAGGTACAGGACAACGGGCAGGCTCAGGGTCAGGCAGAGTGGATGAGGCAGGTGGGCTCAGAGACAGGACAGGCAAGGGTCTAAACCAGGAGGGCGAGAAAAAGAGAGACTGGGGAAAAGTAGGAGCTGAGACCAAAATGCTGGTTGACTTGACAAACAAGACGAGCTGGCAACAGACAAACAGAGAACGCACGTATAAATACACAGGGGATAATGGGGAAGATGGGCAACACCTGGAGAGGAGTGGAGACAATCACAAAGACAGGTGAAACAGATCAGGGTGTGACAGTCTGCATGGTGAAGTCGAATTTAAGGTTTGCGGGGGAAAAAATGTAGTCCTATTTGGCACTACCACTTTTAATTACACATTACATTTTTTTGCACTGTGAAAATAAGGCCACAGTTCCCTCCATGGTTCACAGTTCACTCCATTATCACACTCCATGGTGATAATCCCATCACAGATTGAAGAGATACATCCCATTCAAAATCAATCATGCGTACATCAACAGCGGATATAAACAAGGTGGCGATCGTTCCATCACTCAACTAACGCTTTGTGTCCATCTCAACATTGTGCACAGTTGTTATTAAGTCCTCCGGTACCAGCACGCACCTCATTCAATATTTGCTTACTTTAGACACACCAATTACTTTTTGAATTCAGTGTGAGAAATGAGTTTCATTGTTTGGTTTTATTTTCTGCTGCTGAGCTGCAGACTATATGCGACACAACATTGCATTAATTTCCCCTCACTTGTCTAGGCAGACAGGTGTATTTAGTGTTGCGTGGATGTCCCTCCATTTCTCATTTGAAAACAGCATTATAATATTTGTGTTCTGTTGGTTGGCCTACAGTTCAAACTTGTTGATGTCTACAACTCCTCCAACACTATGAAAAAAGGTAAAGCAGGAACTTGGCTTGATGACACATTTGAGTTGTGTGCAATGCATTTCCTGTGTTCATACTGTCTAGACTGGTGTAATAACTAAAGGGCATTCACCTGGAAAAGGTGCATGAATAGAATGGTACTTATCGCAAGACTGTGGGTATGAGAGTGTGTGCATCCCGTCAAGAATAAAAGACTGATTGACATCAGACACCAAAGTTACATGTTTGTGTGTTGTTGGAATTTTACATATTGTTCAAATATGCCCACTCTCAAGAACATCATGACGGTTCTATAATTAGACGCCATAGCTTCCAGAAATAGTTTCTGTCTCTCTGGGACAATTTTGACATCCACAGCTCCATTCAACCTCAACCAGAGTGTCATCTGATGATGAATAATGGTCTTCCCTATGGAAGGGAATGTACCCCTTTAAGCCACCTACAGGACAGAACAATGACTGGCATGGCCCGACTTTTGTGTTTGATACTGATAAATAAAAGCTATTCAATTAATAAAAACATATGTATTCCCATTATTTTCTACTGGCACTCTCTTCTTGTTTATGTGAAGTAAAAAGGGTATATAAACTGGCAGTCAGGTGGCATGACCAGCTCGGTTATGTTTATGGCAAACATGAATGAGAAGTCACCCAGCGCCCCTTACAAAGTAACAACTGCTAAATGTGTCAACTTCCTCCTTGTGGGACACAGTGCTGTGAAAATCAAATGCACTTCTGAAAGCACAACCCGGAATCCCCCTATTTGCCAATAGGCTTGAGATTTGATTGGTTCATGCATCTTATTCAGAATGTTAACCAGACAACAGACAGCAGGAAGAGGATTTTCACTCCAAATGAAAACACATCTATGTTGACCCAAAGTTGGCACAAACTGTAAGGACCTGGTAAACAGCTCCATAAAATATCACTACTTAGCACTTCAGTATCACATGTCCCTCCCAAACATGATTCAACCGATGATGACTGTTTGATAATAACATTTCTAAGGTGGCCCAGGTCTGACCAGGAAAGAGAACAGGAAGGGAATTCTTTGATGCTTAATTGGTGTCATGGCCACGAGAGGGGGCCGTGATATTACGTCGTAAAGCTAATTTAGGGGCCACTGTGTGCTTGGGCCGGGCTGCCCGCCCCTGCTGGGCCGGGGTACTGGGTTATGGTGTCCAGATGGATCCTTAATAGGATGCACCTGGGGCCTGCTGGGCCTGAACCCCATCACACTCTCCGCACCTCGGCCCCAAAGCCTGACTCAGCCAAACACCACACACCCAGACCTCTCCTATAGCTCCTCCCACTGTGGTCGGCACCACAGCCTAACCAGCACTCACACACTAACCAGTGCAGTAGTGCAGCACATCCCCACCAGCGTCATTTCCAGGCCTCTGTGGTGCCTCACCAGTTACAGTGACGCCCGAGGCATTGCTCATCTAAAAACATGTATTTATGGTGCGCTGCAAATCAAAAGACGGGTTAAGGGATGACGCCAGTGGTGTCCTCTACTTTCAACAATCAATGGTTTAATATACCCATGGAATTTCCCTGTCTATAACAACCATCATAAAACAGAAATAACCTTCGCTGGATTTTTATTTGTGAGTTGATGTCTGTGCATGTGTGTACGTGTACATGTATGTGTGTACATATGCTTGCATGTGTATTTGCCTCTTTGCATTGCCCCCCCATATATATGTCATCAAGGTCAACCAATGTTAATTAAGAACTATAGAAGTGCTCACCATTTGTGTCCGAATTTTTTCCCGTATTGGATAATTTTTTACATTTAGCTTGGCAGCCAGTTAAGAACGAATTCTTATTTACAATGATGGCCTACCCCGGCAACGCTGGACCAATTGTGTGCCACCCAATCACGATCGGATGTGATGCAGCCTGGATTCAAACCAGGGACTTCAGTGACACCTCTTGCACTGAGATGCAGTGCCTTAGACAGCTGCGCCACTCGAGAGACTCAGAGTAGAGACTCAGAGCTAGAAGATGGTTTATCGTTAACTACAGTTGAGGAACAATGGGAAAGTAATTCTACTATGAAAGTTGAGAAAATGTTTTGTCCTCCATGGAAAAATGAATATCTCCCACAGCTGTTTTTATATTACATCTGCATGAGTCTGAATTTCACACCCCCACAGACTGTGTATGGCAGAAACCGACACTGGCACTCAAAGGCCTCTCCCAAAGCCCTGTGTCTCCACTCGCTCCCTCACTTACATGTCCCCTAACTCCTTAAAAAAATTGCTTCGCCTCTTTGCTGGCTCTCCCAAATTCCATGAAGTCGGCAATGATATAGCTTGGCTCAGACCTAGAACTGGAGCACTGTAGGCCAAGAACAAACATTCTGCATGCCTTGTGTCTTCTAAACGGCATCCTTTTCAGCACTCAGGTTTTGGGGAGGGTTCTGAGAGTGTATTCCTTAATTTACATTTACATAAGTCATTTAGCAGACGCTCTTATCCAGAGCGACTTAAAAATTGGTGCATTCACCTTATGACATCGAGTGGGACAGTCACTTTACAATAGTGCATCTAAATCTTAAAGGGGGGGGGGTGAGAGGGATTACTTATCCTATCCTAGGTATTCCTTAAAGAGGTGGGGCATTAATAATGCAGGTTTCCATTTGTAATATCCAAAGTTGCCATGTTAACCAGGCAGCTCAGTGGAATGGTACCCAAGCATTGTGAAGTTGTTGGTAGTACAGGTCCTAGGACCACCACAAAGTTAAGACCACCACATAAAAGCACCATAAAAGAGCAGGATATAATACGATTGTTTAATTGATTGACAATAGGTTTCTTTTTTTGGAAAAAGCACTGTTTCCTATTGCGATGCAATACATTAAATTGTACACTGTCTGTTCAGAGACAAGCTGGGTTTTTTCTGTAGTAATGTACAACCACCACGGTCATGAATCAACGCTCACTTTTTTCTCTAACGGACTGGGAAACAGCTGTACAGCTTAGCCTATACAACAATTATTCATCTGCAGATTTTTTCAACAGACGCGCTAGTGCTCCCAAATAACAATTCCAAGTTGTCACACAGCAAAATATTTAAGAGCCTATGCGACCAAAATTGACACATTTTAGAGCCCTGGATATAGCACCAACAGGTTAAAGAGCTTGAGTGAAAGACATTGTTGGTATGTTCATACTGCCATGGAATATTCTCCAACAATTTCCCCTTCCTACCTCCATGGACATGGGAACAGTCTGCTGTTCATTGAGTGGTCATGAAGTCTTTGAGCTGGGTCTCCAAAGTCCACAAAAATACTATTTAGATTATCTGAACTAAATGTGAATGCATGTCCGATTTGATCCCCATGGATTCACTGATTAAGCCAAGTTGTTTTATGAGAGGAAGATATCCCTCCTCCACCCTTTGACTAAGGTTAATGACAACCATAGGAAGAGATGATGTGCCAGCTTGGACAGCTTGCAGCTCAAAGAGATCAACATCGCTCAAGAACTATTAACCATGCACAGAAATTATTTGGCCTCCATTGTAGTTTAGACTCTTACAAAAAAAGGTGTTAAGTAGAACCATAGTAGAACCAAGTTCTTTGGTTTGTCCCCACAGGGAATTTTTTGGGGGGGCTAAGTAGAACCCCTTATGTAGGGTTCTTCATAGAACCCCCTGTATATGGTTCTACCTAGAACCCTCTATTAAGGGTTCTACCGAAAACACTTTTATCTTTGGAGAGTTATTCCTACAACCCTCTATGAATGGTTCCACCAGCTTTATCAGCCTTTAAAATGTAATTATTTATGACAATACATTACATATATCATAAGACCTTTCTTTGAGTGCCTAGTTATACTCTAACACAGTGGTGTTAGGAAACTCCTGGTTTACAGGGCACATCAGGCCTGCAAGTGACATCATGCTGGCTTGCAAAGTGATGTTTAATTCCTATTGGGATCCAGCCAGAGTTAGGATATCCAACAAGTTACAGGTTTTATCATCCTGCATTCAGAATGACTGTTAGGGTAGGGAGGATGGAATGCTGAGACTACCTCAATCCTCTGAACTGGAACAACCATCTCAGTAACAGGTGTAATAAATCCAACGATGAACAGATTGGTTTAGTTGAGAAAAATGTATGCTATTTATCTTTGTGTAGCATAAAATGTGTCAATCAATCAATGTACATGCAAACACAATTATTAAAATAAACTATTTTGAAATCACCCTACAATAGAGCATGTTGGGAAGTATAATATATGGTTCTATGTAGAACATTTCTTGCCATCCAAAGAATCCTTCGTGCCTACCAAATAATCATCAAAGGACCCTTATCTTCCAAAAGCAGTTCTTATGATGTTAATAGGTCTTGGTAGAACCCTATCACTCCGCAAATAACCGTTTTGGAACACTTTTTTTCAAGAAACTAAAGGAATTATATCAACTAAATGTCCTGGGATCATATGCATTTGATCTAGGTGGATGTATGTGGTACAACTATGTATATGGTATAACTATATTTGGTTGGATTCGTCTTAGTGTCATTCAAAACCAAAGTTACAGCAAATCATTTTTTTTATTATACCCCGTTTTCTCCCCAATTTTGTGGTATCCAATTAGTAGTTACTGTCTCGTCCCATTGCTGCAACTCCCGAACGGATTCAGGAGACGTGAAGGTCAAGAGCTGGACATCCTCCGAAACACAACCCAGCCAAGCCACACTGCTTCTTGACACAATGCCCTCTTAACCCGGAAGCCAACCGCACCAATGTGTCTGAGGAAATACCATACACCTGGCGACCGTGTCAGCATAAACTGTGCCCGGCCAGCCACAGGAGTCTCTAGTGCATTATGGGACAAGAACATCCCTGCCGGCCAAACCCTCCCCTAACCCGGACAGCGCTGGGCCAATTGTGCGCCGACCCATGGGTCTCCCGGTCAAAGCCAGCTGCAACAGAGCCTGAACTCGCCACTCGGGAGGCACCTAAGTTACAGCATATTTCAAACTGAAATTGAACACTTCACAGGATTATTATGATCTGGATGTAACGTGCTGAAATGATGGTATACCCAACATCATCTGCAGCTTCTCACATTTCATAAGCCTGTGTTTGTTGAAGGTTTTCATTTTTTGCTTTGCAATTAAGACTAGTCACTTTAAATCCTTTTCAGTTCCCAATAAGTGTCTGTAGCATACATTATGACATTGTAATTTCTTATAAAAGCCTCATGTACATGCTTCATGAATATGTCCTTCATTCAAAATGTACATATTGCTCACCACATTTCACCTTTATTTAACCAGGTAGGCAAGTTGAGAACAAGTTCTCATTTACAATTGCGACCTGGCCAAGATAAAGCAAAGCAGTTTGACAGATACATACTGATGAAGTTTACATACACCATACCCAAATACATTTAAACTCAGATTTTCACAATTCTTGACCTTTAATCAGAGTAAAAATTACCTGTTTTAGGTAAGTTAGGATCGCCACTTTATTTTAAGAATGTGAAATGTCAGAATAATAGTAGAGAGAATGATTTATTTCAGCTTTTATTTATTTCATCACATTCCCAGTGGGTCAGAAGTTTACATACACTCAATTAGTATTTGGTAGCATTGCCTTTAAATTGTTTAACTTCCACAAGCTTCCCACAATAAGTTTGGTGAATTTTGACCCATTCCTCCTGACAGAGCTGGTGTAACTAGGATTGAGGTCAGGGCTTTGTGATGGCCACTCCAATACCTTGACTTTGTTGTCCTTAAGCCATTTTGCCATCTATTTTGTGAAGTGCACCAGTCCCTCCTGCAGCAAAGCACCCCCACAATGATGCTGCTACCCCAGTGCTTCACGGTTGGGATGGTGTTCCTCGGCTTGCAAGCATACCCCTTTTTCCTTCAAACATAACGATGGTCATTATGGCCAAACAGTTCTATGTTTGTTTCATCAGACCAGAAGACTTTTCTGGTAGCTACACCACACTGCACACTGCCCTAACCCACCTGGACAAGAGGAATACCTATGTGAGAATGCTGTTCATCGACTACAGCTCGGCATTCAACACCATAGTACCCTCCAAGCTCGTCATCAAGCTCGAGACCCTGGGTCTCGACCCCGCCCTGTGCAACTGGGTACTGGACTTCCTGACGGGCCGCCCCCAGGTGGTGAGGGTAGGCAACAACATCTCCTCCCCGCTGATCCTCAACACGGGGGCCCCACAAGGGTGCGTTCTGAGCCCTCTCTTGTACTCCCTGTTCACCCACGACTGCGTGGCCACGCACGCCTCCAACTCAATCATCAAGTTTGCGGATGACACAACAGTGGTAGGCTTGATTACCAACAACGACGAGACGGCCTACAGGGAGGAGGTGAGGGCCCTCGGAGTGTGGTGTCAGGAAAATAACCTCACACTCAACGTCAACAAAACTAAGGAGATGATTGTGGACTTCAGGAAACAGCAGAGGGAACACCCCCCTATCCACATCGATGGAACAGTAGTGGAGAGGGTAGCTAGTTTTAAGTTCCTCGGCATACACATCACAGACAAACTGAATTGGTCCACTCACACTGACAGCGTCGTGAAGAAGGCGCAGCAGCGCCTATTCAACCTCAGGAGGCTGAAGAAATTCGGCTTGTCACCAAAAGCACTCACAAACTTCTACAGATGCATAATCGAGAGCATCCTGGCGGGCTGTATCACCGCCTGGTACGGCAACTGCTCCGCCCTCAACCGTAAGGCTCTCCAGAGGGTAGTGAGAACTGCACAACGCATCACCGGGGCAAACTACCTGCCCTCCAGGACACCTACACCACCCGTTGTTACAGGAAGGCCATAAAGATCATCAAGGACATCAACCACCCGAACCACTGCCTGTTCACCCCGCTATCATCCAGAAGGCGAGGTCAGTACAGGTGCATCAAAGCTGGGACCGAGAGACTGAAAAACAGCTTCTATCTCAAGGCCATCAGACTGTTAAACAGCCACCACTAACATTGAGTGGCTGCTGCCAACACACTGTCATTGACACTGACCCAACTCCAGCCATTTTAATAATGGGAATTGATGGGAAATGATGTAAATATATCACTAGCCACTTTAAACAATGCTACCTTATATAATGTTACTTACCCTACATTATTCATCTCATATGCATATGTATATACTGTACTCTACATCATCGACTGCATCCTTATGTAACACATGTATCACTAGCCACTTTAACTATGCCACTTTGTTTACTTTGTCTACACACTCATCTCATATGTATATACTGTACTCGATACCATCTACTGTATGCTGCTCTGTACCATCACTCATTCATATATCCTTATGTACATGTTCCTTATCCCCTTACACTGTGTATAAGACAGTAGTTTTGGAATTGTTAGTTAGATTACTTGTTGGTTATCACTGCATTGTCGGAACTAGAAGCACAAGCATTTCGCTACACTCGCATTTAACATCTGCTAACCATGTGTATGTGACAAATAAAATTTGATTTGATTTGATTTTCTCCAGAAAGTACGATCTTTTTCCTCATGTGCAGTTGCAAACCGTAGTCTGTCTTTTTTATGGCGGTATTGGAGCAGTGGTTTCTTCCTTGCTGAGCCGGCCTTTCAAGTTATGTCGATATAGGACTTGTTTTACTATGGATATAGATACTTTTGTATCTGTTTCCAAGCTGTTTAAAGGCACAGTCAATTTAGTGTACTTGTAAACTTCTGACCTACTGGAATTGTGAGAGTGAAATATATGTGAAATAATCTGTCTGTAAACAATTGTTGGAAAAATTACTCATGTCATGCAAAAAGTAGATGTCCTAACCGAGATGCCCAAACTATAGTTTGTTAACAAGAAATTTGTGGAGTGGTTGAAAAATGAGTTTTAACGACTCCAACCTAAGTGTATGTAAAGTTCTGACTTCAACTGTAAGTACCTCTTCTATCCAGTGATGTCTAGAAGGACTTGTTTTTCCATAGTCCTTCATCAAAATGACAGAAAAAAAGCTTTCATGTATGTCACACCTTGTTAAATTCACCAGAACCCTAATCTTTTAAAAGCAGACTTTGACCTGGAGCTTTACTTAATGTCTAATTTATGGGAACAGGAGTGTTCGAGCGCTAGTCCATATCAGGCTGGTGGCAGTGGGGGGTTAACAACTCGGGGGTCCGGTGCCAGGCAGGAACCACCGTACACACACTCACATATGCACATGTACATACACACATACCTCATACACATGCCACACACAAGCAAGCACAAACACACGTATAAACACAATGAACATACTACAGATGTAGGATCTTAATTTGATTACTCTTTTGTTGCTGAGAAATTTCCTGCTCAGCAGGGAATGTGAACTGTGTATTGTGTGTTTAAATGTGTATTTGAGTTTAAAAATGCTTCCAAGTTCGTAATTTCCACTTATCGAAAAATGTACCAACCAAAAATGTCCATTCATTATAATCCACATTTAATGTTGCTGCATTTCCTGCTAAGAGGCCTAGCCTGAACCATTGAAAACACACAGACCATTATTCCTCCTCCACCAAACTTTACAGTTGGGACTATGCATTCGAGCACGTGGTGAAGAGTGATTCACTGCCAGATGGTGAATCCAGAGAACACATTTCCACTTTTCCAGAGTCCAATGGCAGCGGGCTTTACACCACTCCAGCCGACGCTTGGTGTTGCGCATGGTGATCTTAACCTTGTGTGTAGCTGCTTGGCCATGGAAACCTATTTCATGAAGCTCCCGACGAGCAGTTATTGTGCTGACGTCACTTCCAGAGGCAGTTTGGAACGTAGTAGTGAGTGTTGCTTCCGAGGAAAGATAATTTTTATGCGCTTCAGCACTCTGCGGTCCCGTTAACTAAGCTTGTGTGGACTACCACTTTGCGGCTGAGCCATTGTTGCTCCTAGATGTTTCCACTTCCTAATAACAGCACGTAGATTTGAAGGGGCAGCTTCAGCAGGCTAGAAATTTGATAAACTGACGTGTTGGAAAGGTGGCATCCTATGATGGTGCCATATTGAAAGTCACTGAGCTCTTCAGTAAGGCCATTATACTGCCTATGTTTGTCTATGGAGATTGCTTGGCTATGTGCTCGATTTTATACACCAGTCAGCAATGGATGTGGCTGAAATAGCCGAAACACTAACTTCAAGGGACATCCACATACTTTTGTATATATAGCGTATACAGTTGAAGTCGGAAGTGTACATACACTTAAATAATTAAAAGTTGTTTTTCAACCACTCCACAAATTTCTTGTTAACAAACTATAGTTTTGGCAAGTCGGTTAGGACATCTATTTTGTGCATGACACAAGTAATTTTTCCAAAAATTTGGGTGGCAGGTACCTTTGTGGTTAGAGCATTGGACTAGTAACTGAATGGTTGCAAGATCAAATCCCCGAGATGGCAAGATAACAAAAAATATGTCTTTCTGTCCCTGAACACGGCAGTTAACCCATTGTTCCTAGGCCATCATTGAAAATAATATATATCTGACTGGCCAATAAAAACAAAATATTAAGATGGGCAAAAGAACACAGACACTGGACAGAGGACCTCTGCCTTTCAAAGACAGGGACATTTCTAAGTGACCCAAAACGTTTGAACGGTAGTGTATACAGTGGGGAGAACAAGTATTTGATACATTGCCAATTTTGCAGGTTTTCCTACTTACAAAGCATGTATAGGTCTGTACGTTTTATCATAGGTACACTTCAACTGTGAGAGGTATATAATAATAATAATAATATATGCCATTTAGCAGACGCTTTTATCCAAAGCGACTTACAGTCATGTGTGCATACAGGTAACAAGTTCAAACAGGTGCAGGTAATACAGGTAATGAGTGGAATGCCTACTGGTTGGTAGGTGATCAAATACTTATGTCATGCAATAAGTTGCAAATTAATTATTAAAAATCATACAATGTGATTTTCTGGATTTTTGTTTTAGATTCCGTCTCTCACAGTTGAAGTGTACCTATGATACAAATTACAGACCTCTACATGCATTGTAAGTAGGAAAACCTGCAAAATCCTCAGTGTATCAAATACTTGTTCTACCCACTGTACATATTAATTTATGAAGTATCCTACATTATAGACCACATGGAGTTCAATCAATCTGATTTTAAAGACTTGAGTAAAGGAAAACTCCACCCAAAAACAATCTTTTGTTATTTGTTTAATTGTCCATTGTTAACATAGTCCCATGTTTTTCTTGTCAGCACTCAAGTTATATGTAACTTTCAAAATACAGGAGTCAACCCCGTATGTTGCATTTTGCATCATATGAGGCTGCGTTTTACATGCTGCATTTTCAGTCTGTAAAATGTTAACTGGCTTGTCAGGAAGGGCCCGTGCACATCCGTACGTGACTGCTGCAGTAGAGTTGCTTTTTCTAACTGTGGGATGAGAAAGTGCATGCACTGCTGCCTCAATTAGTCTTGCTTATGTTAGCTAGCTTGACTAGCTTCTCCCAGTTTGACGCAGTTAAGACAGGTACTAGATAATCATATTCAATGATAAATACCCTAGCTATGGCAGCTAATAGTCCACTGTAGGCGCAAGATGGCTTGGTTGGTTGCTGTTTGTTGTATCTCCCTCCCTCCTCCCTGCTCCCTTTTCACTCGCTCACATTACGGGCCCTCCCACACCTGCTAGAGTGGCACCTAGACCTTGCTCGTCCTCCTCTCGAGCTTTATCATCTCTGGTTAATAAAGTAGCTTAAAAATGACTTTTTCTGCCATTTCCCCCACTTGGATCCGACCGGGTCTGGATCTAACCAAGTCTATATGGAATCGGTCTAGTTGTCCTCGGGTCCATTCAGAACGGTCTCTATTTAAAAAGTGAATTCATGCATAATGAGTCCAGTCGATACAGTGCATTCGGAAAGTATTCAGACCCCTTGACTTTTTCCAGACTTTGTTACGTTAGAGCCTTATTCTAAAATAGACTACTTTTTATTTATATTTTCTACACACAATCTACACACAATACCCCATAATGACAAAGCAAAAACAGTTGTTTAGAAATGTTGGCAAATTTATTAAAAATAAATAACCGAAACATCACATTTACATACGTATTCAGACTCTTTACCCAGTACTTTGTTGAAGCACCTTTTGCAGCAACTACAGCCTTGAGTCTTCTTGGGTATGACGCACAAAGCTTGGCACACCTGTATTTGGTGAGTTTTTCCCATTCTCCTCTCAAGCTCTGTTAGGTTGGATGGGGAGCGTCACTGCCCAGCTATTTTCTGGTCTCTGGCTGGGCCACTCAAAGACATTCAGAGACTTTTCGCGAAGCCACTCCTGCATCGTCTTGGCTGTGTGCTTAGGGTCGTTGTCTTATTGGAAGATGAACCTTTGCCTCAGTCTGGGGTCCTGACCACTCTGGACTACGTTTTCATCAAGGATCTCTCTGTACTTTGCTCCGTTTATCTTTCCCTCGATCCTGACTAGTCTCCCAGTCCCTGCCACTGAAAAACATCCTCACATTATGATGCTGCTACCACCATGCTTCACCTTAGGGATGGTGCAAGGTTTCCTTCCGATGTGACACTTGTCATTCAGGCCAAAGAGTTAAATCTTGGTTTCATCAAACCTGACAATCTGGTTTCTCATGGTCTGAGAGTCCTTTAGGTGCCTTTTGGCAATCTCCAAGTGGGCTGTCATGTGCCTTTTACTGAGGAGTGGCTTCTGTCTGGCCACTCTACCATTAAGGCCTTATTGGTGCTGCAGAGATGGTTGTCCTTCTAGAAGGTTCTCCCATCTCCACAGCGGAACTCTGGAGCTCTGTCAGAGTGACCATCAGGTTCTTGCTCACCTCCCTGACCAAGGCCCCTCTGCTCAATTTTGCTGGGAGGCTAGCTCTAGGAAGATTGTTGGTGGTTCCAAACTTCTTACATTTATAGATTATGGAGGCCACTGTGTTCTTGGGGAACTTCAATTCTGCAGAAATGTTTTGGTACCCTTCCCCAGATCTGTGCCTCAACACAATCCTGTCTCAGATCTCTACAGACAATTAATTCAACCTCATGGCTTGGTTTTTGCTCTGACATGACATGAACTGTCAACTGTTTGACTTTATATAGACAGATGTGTGTCTTTCCAAGTCTTGTCCAATCAATTGAATTTACCACATGTGGACCCCAATCAAGTTGCAGAAACATCTCAGGATTATCAATGGAAACAGGATGCACATGAGCTCAATTTCGAGTCTCATAGCAAAGGTTCTGAATACTTATGTAAATAAGGTATTTCTGTTTTTTCTGTTTAATAGGTTCTGCAATAAATACTAAAAACCTTTTGTCACGTTGTCATTATGGCGTATTGCGGGTTGATTGATGAGCAAAACATTTAATGTAATACATTTTAGAATAAGGCGGTAAATGTGGAAAAATTTGGGAAAAGTCAAGGGGTCATTTCTGAAGATGATTATTTATTTCATGCGATTACTGATTCAGCTACATCTGTCCCTCATTTGAAGTTCAACCTCTTGTGACCTCTCATTTCGATATGGTGAAACTATTCCTTTTAAAATATATTTTTTCAAAAGAAACATCTAATAGTCAAATCACAGTGTAAAAGCAGGTGAGCTGGTTATACTATTTTTGAGCATTTTCTGGTGTTTTGTGGTGGAAACTATTCGGGTCATGCATAACACGTCAACCCTGTTACCCATAGATAATAATAATAATGAATGTAGGCTTGCATTCCATTTAATTGCCCCTCCCTGTTGCACACAACAAGCTTCCATTCTTCCAGTCACAAGAGGAGTTATGGCTGATTTAAGATCAAATTTTCAACACCTTAATTTGGCACATAATAGGCACTTACCTTTTTTATAAAGATATACAGTATGGTCTTTATTACAGAATTTTTACACTTCGGTCATATCAAGCGATTTTCTGATCAAGTTACATTTCTCAAAAGGCACCGAATTGGTGGAACGACCCATGTATGTTAGGTTGTCAACTCCTGGCCAACGTGCAGGCACACACACACACGCACGCACGCACGCACACACACACACACACACACACACACACACACACACACACACACACACACACGCACACGCACACACACACACACACACACACACACACACACACACACACACACACACACACACACACACACACACACACACACACACACACACACACACACACACACACACACACACACACACACGCACATACACCCACACTACAGACCTGGCTGCCCTCCATAGCAGCAGCCCACTGGTAAAGGAAACCACACACTCAATGACAAAGGCTTATGCTGCCATGTTTTGGTTTGGGCAGAAGTTGTCTTTAGCACTCATTGTTGAAATAAAGACGTGCTTTCTGACTTTTTTTATTTGTATTTTTACATCTGGCCTCAATGCTGTTGATTTTATCGAAACATTGTTGAGCACTTAGTGTGAAGAGTTGTAGGACATTTCAGTAAGGAAGAAGCCGATTTGTGGATATGATATTGTGGAATCGTGAAATGACTCAAAGACTATTGTTTTTAATAAATTGACTATGAATGGAGTTGGAGGTTTTAAACCCAAACGGTTCATAGAAATCATTAGGCTCCAGAGACATAGAGATAATATGACCCACATTCCTTGAGTGGAATTAAGGTATTATTATATTCTCTATAAATACACCTTATGGCAATGTTGGCAGGTTCTGGGGAAAATATGCATGTCTGGTTTCTCAATATCTCCTAATCTGAAGTAATGTGTGGAAGATGTTAAAAACAGAACAATTTCTAGGAATGCTAAGACTATGTTTGTGTTATGTTTCACGAAAGGCCTTAAACCATCATTCCAAACATACTGTATGACTTGAGCATAGACATTTGTGTGAATCCAAGTGCTGTTCAAAAGGACCTGCCATTCTAAAAACTGAGAATGGCATTATTTTCAAAATCATTCTTATAAAATGCTAATGTTGAAATGCTAAAGAATTCAGATCAGTAGCACATCAATCATATATGCAGAAAAATGCTTTCATCATGAATAATTGATATCTTCTGAAATCTGTGAAGAATAAACCAACGCACTGACACACCCACCCACCCACCCACACACGCACGCACGCACGCGCATACACACACACACACACACACACACACACACACACACACACACACACACACACACACACACACACACACACACACACACACACACACACACACACACACACACACACACACACACACACACACACACACACACACACACACACACACACACACACACACACACACACGTCAGTACAGTCTTCATCAATTTGATAATGGAAGTTCCAGATCATCCAAAAGCGGTTCCATCTGTGGTCATTGGTGAAAACATTAAGATGAATTAATAACAAGATTGATTTCGACACAGTTCTCCTGTGAGGTTGGCTCATCTATCCAGTAAAGGCACACTTGACATTTTCAGAGAAGAAAACCTCATAAAAGAGATTAAGATAAATGGAAGGGCCAGGGAAAGAATATGGCTAAAATATCTGTCAAGGGGCACCGAAAAACTCTTCAGTTCATATTTGGTATCCATTTCAAAATGTTCCCTTGCACAGCTGTTGTAATAATATATTAATGTGTTTACACTCATGCGCTTGCTTAAATTAATATGGCCCACAAGGTTATATTTGAGTTGTCTCTACGCATACCTAATGTTTTGAATTTACTCTTATTACCTCTCTTGAACATAAAACATCATATTTAATTTCTGGCCTCCACATTGAGAAAAGCTATTGAGCCTGAATGTTTGTTCATGATCCCTTGTTATGACTAAAATAAATAATGTAAATGTGTAAGTTATTTTAGAGTAGTTATTGAGTGTGAACGTGTTATTTATAACTTTGAATGAATTACCAAATTGGTTTTACACACCATCTTTGGAAATTCAACCAATATAATCATATACTGTATACATTTTGTTGGCCACAATGCTTCCAATGTAAATACACAGATTTGTAAATTATTTGTACACGGTCCAAAATCAGCAAGTGTGCAACCAAGTCATTAGCAAGAGCTGTGCTGTAAGTGACCAACTGAAAACAGTTTTCCTGGAAAGCAAATATGACTCATAATATCCTCAGACCGGACCCTGTATAGAGTGAGAGCCAGAAAACAGACAGGCCTATTTCATATGCCAGGGCCATGGGCACCTAGATGCCTTAAATCAGTCTAAGTGAGGCCAAACACCCCAAATATTTCATGAGATTTTCCCCCCTCAACAGTTGAATGATTGTATGAAATGGGCATAAATTATTAAAAGGAGGTGGCTTCGGAGCTCATAACCTACTTCAGTAACGATGACATCACAGTGGCTCAGTTTATTTCAGACGTCTTGCCATAAAAGACTCTTTAAAACAACTTCTGGTGGTGCAAATCCAACGTCTGCCACAAACAAGGGTTTTGACAGACCTTCCATTTGTATGCTCGTGTGCTCTGATTCCCACATGAAGCCTCCCACAAAGCCTTGTAAAGACCAGAGACAGAAAATGAATTCCACTCACCACCAACTTAAGGGCCACATTGAGTTTCACTTGATGAAGAATGGTAGGAGTATGGTTGTCAGTGACACAGTGACATATTTTTTAAATAATGGACCATTGGTGTTTTCTCCAAGGAGGTACCATCCAGACTGCAGAAGACTGCTGTTCAGCTCGGTGGAGGCTCCTCAGAAGAGGAAGGGGAGGACCATCCTACTTAGTGAATTTCATAAAAATATTGTGAAACATTAAAAAAGTTATGTCACACCCTGATCTGTTTCACCTGTCCTCGTTATTGTCTCCACCCCTCCAGGTGTCGCTTCTTTTCCCCAGTGTATTTATCCCTGTGATTCCTGTCTCTCTGTACCAGTTCGTCTTGTCTTCCAAGCCTACCAGCATCTTTTCCTGTTTTCCTGCTTTGCCTATTCTCCTTCTTCTAGTCCTCCCAGTTTTGACCCTTGCCTGTTCTGGACTGTGTACCCACCTGCCTTACCATTCCACCTGCCCTGACCTCGAGCCTGCCTGCCACTCTGTACATCCTGGGCTCTGATTTTGATCCTGGACTCTGCTTTTGGGTCTAACCTAGTGTCATGATAAGTTATCCTTTTTCGATACAACTATACTAAATATATTCACATCACCAAATAATTGATTTAAACACACTGTTTTGCAATTAAGGTGTACAGTAGCCTCAACAGCACTCTGTAGGGTAGCACAATGGTGTAGCCAGAGGACAGCTACCTTCTGTCCTCTTCTGGGTACATTTACTTCAACACAAAACCTAGGAGGTTCATGGATCTCACCCCCTAAAATAGAGTTACACAGTGATTATGACAACTTCCAGAGGACGTCCTCCAACCTATCGGGGGTGGCAAGTAGCCTAGTGGTTAGAGCGTTGGACTAGTAACTGAAAGGTTGCAAGATCAAATGCCCGAGCTGACAAGGTAAAAATGTTGTTCTGCCCCTGAGCAAGACAACTGACTTGCCTAGTAAAATAAAGGTAAAAAGTACATTTATTTTTTTAAATCAGAGATCTTGCAGCATGAACTGACATGTTGTCAACCCAATCAAAGGATCAGAGAACAGATCTAGTTCTAAAAGCATAAGCTACAGCTAGCTAGCACTGCAGTGCATACAATGTGGTAAGTGACTCAAAGAGAGAGAAAAACAATAGTTGAACAGTTTTGAACAAATTAATTTTTTCCAAAATTAAGGAGAAGCAAGAGAGAGAAGGAGTGAGAGCTAGCTATATTTCGTAGTATATATATTTTTCACTTTCACTTACTTAGCTAGTGTCAAATGCAGCTAGCTAGTATAGCCTACTCTAACAGAGAGGGATGCTATGTTAGCTAGCTGGCTATGGCTATCCAACACTTGAACTCTTCCAAGTCAAGCTATTGGCTTTATTAATCTATTGCTACCGGGGCCCGCCGGTGTAACTGCTAAACTGATTCCTGCTGACTACACTGTTCTGCATGATTGTAGTGGGTTTACTAACGCCTTAGTTCTAGTAGCTATGTCTATGTTGACTATGACGTGACAGCGATGTAAGCTATGCGTAGCAGTTAGCACTCATGATTTGAACGATTGCCTTGGAAAGTTGATATGTTCTTGCACTGAAGTCCACATGCGAAGGGAAAATGTGAAAGGTGGAGAGCGTATAGATAGATGAGAGAAGGAATTATATATACAACAAGCTGTTTGTATATGTCTGGTATGGAAGTGAACTGTGTTTGCCTTTTTTTAAACCTTTCTTAAATGGAAGCAAACGAAATGGGGATAAACTTACATGAATTCGTCCAATAGAAACTCTCGTTTGGAACTGTTGGACTAATGATTACACCCTAGATCAGTTAGATGCAGGCAAGAGTGTCCAAAGCGGTATTGAATGTGTCACTGTCTGTCAAATTTATAACTCAAAATGCTCTCGACCTGTGCTCCTACGTTGTAAACAGATTTAGGAACCTCATGATGGGTAGAGAGAAATTTTTGAGTATCATGTTGTAGCCTAAACCCATAATTGTTACATTGAGCAGGGTGAATGGAATATGAATGACAGTCATCCAATATGCTGTAATAGAAATAAGGCCATGTTCATAAAAAAATGTATAATCCTCCATCCTTAACCTGTTAGCACCAACCGCCACTGGCTCACTTCTTCTGGAAAAATGGTGGCCACCATACTGAAGGGCCATATTACACTTTAGAAACTTTAGGGACAACTTAAAAATCCTGGTAAATCCCTCTCCATGATCTGAGGCTCAAAAGAGAATGGACAGGAGGCATTTTTTGGGGGGAGCTAGGGATTTCTGAAATGTGAAATATACACTAAGTATACCAAACATTAGGAACACCTTCCTAATATTGAGCTGTGTTTACAAGGTGTCAAAGTTTTTCCACAGGGATGCTGGCCCATGTTGACTCCAATGCTTCCCACAGTTGTCAAGTTGGCTGGATGTACTTTGGGTAGTAGACCATTCTTGAAACACATGGGAAACTGTTGAGTGTGAAAAACCCTGCAGCGCTGCAGTTCTTGACACAAACCGGGTCACCTAGCACCTACTACCATACCCCGCTCAAACTTAAATATTTTGCCTTGCCCATTCATCCTCTGAATGGTACACATACACAATCCATGTCTCAAGGCTTGAAAATCCTTCTTTAACCTCTCCTCCCCTTCATCAACACTGATTGACTTAGATTTAACACGTGACATCAATAAGGGACCATAGCTTTCACCTTGAATCACCTGGTCTGTCTATGTCATGGAAAAAGCAGATGTCCTTTATGTTTTGTATACTCACTGTAATGTTTAATAGATGGCAGGTGACAATCAATGCAATTTAGATAGTCCATAGTAGACAAGTACTCCTAACCCAAATGTAATTTCAACATGGTAGGTTTTTATGCTTTATAGACTTCATATTGAAACAAACAAATATTGATGTGTTGGTTGTCTTTTATTCATGCAAAAAACATACATTGTTGTGAGAAATGAATGGGCCTACATTCTGAAAGCCCCCAATAAAAAATGATAAAGGTCCGGTCCCACAGTCGAACATCCTACATCTTTATTTACCTAGGTTTGTAGCTGAGATATCTTCACCATGTTCTCTTTGTAATGGAAACAGTGTCCTTTCCAGCCTGAATTTATGAAGTTGTAAACAGAGGTCAAGACTACTTTCAGCACATCAAATTGTTATCCCATGGCTGCCAAGTTGGACTAAAAAAGCCATTTCCAGACTACAAAGGCAACAAATCCATCCCGAGAGAGGAAATGGACCTGAAGTTAACTCTAAAATGTAATCAAGTATGTTCTCTCTGTTTGGGTAGCGTATGGGTGGAGTGGGCGGAGAAGTTGTGTAATGACATTTCCATCTTCCTCTCAAAACAGTTCCTAGTTCCCTTTGCCCTTGTGCCAGGTCCCAGCTCTCCTGCAATGAGAGTGGATCTTGAATACACCACATAGGTTTTTATGATTCTTCCGGGCTAGTCTAGCACCAGAACATGTAATTGAACCAGTTCATCCTGAAAGGCTGAAAAGCTTACTCCTGTAACGGCCTCTTCTGAGTCACGGCAATAGCATGGTTTGCTGATTGTCAAGTTTCCCTGTAACACTTCCTGACATATCGAATATATAATACCCATCATAATAATGAAAGGTACTACACTGGTGTGTAGAAGGGAGGGAGGGGCTTTGAAAACATTAAGAACACCTTCTTAATTTGCCCTCAGAACAGCCTAAATGTGTTGGGGCAGGAACTCTACAAGGTTTCGAAAAGCATTCCACAGGGATGCTGACCCATGTTGACTCAAATGCTTACCAAAGTTGTGTCAAGTTGGCTGGATGTCCCTTGGGGGATGGACCATTCTTGATACACATGGGAAACTGTTGAGTGTGAAAAACCCAGCAACGTTGCAGTTCTTGACACAATCCTGTGCGCCTGGCACCTACTACCAGAACCCATTCAAAGGCACTTAAATGTTTTGTCTTGCCCATTCAACTTCTTAATGGCACACACACACAATCCATGTCTCAATTGTCTCAAGGCTTAAAAATCCTTCTTTAACCTGTCTCCTCCCCTTCATCTACACTGATTGAAGTGGATTTACACATGACATCAATAAGGGATCATAGATTTCACCTGGATTCACCTGGTAGTCTATATCTTGGAAATAACCATGTTCATAATGTATTGTACACTCAGTGTAGCTAACTCCATGATTAATGAATGAAAAGGTAAGCAACCAAGGAAAAAGATCAAAGATGAAGTATTCACAGAAATGCATTTTACCATTTAATGCCTCTTGCATATATGTCAATTAACTTTTGTTTGGTCGGTCGCTTTCAACAAATCCTCATATAACCTCACTAACATTTCAATGACTAATCTTGTCACTCTTACACCAGCATTCTGTCGGCTTTGACAGAGGACCTTACATGAGGTGTTGCCATAAACGTGCCATAAATAAATGAGTTAAAGACTTAGTGGCAGTGCTTTAGTTAGCGCTGTTCTTTTTGTGGCCTCCTCTCTGCTCGGAAACAGTGTCGACTCTGGCAGAGACATGGTCCCTTTCAACTCCTGGCTGGTGGTGTAACTGGCCAATTCCTCACACGTTGAAAAACAGGCCCTGACTGCCGACTCCGCTCCCCCCGTCAGCCCTGCTCTTATGGACAGGAAGACCCGGAGACGGCTGGGAGGGAGACAAGCATCTCTGGAGACGCCACAGCCTCACCCCGATGTGACCACATGGTCGGAAGAGAAAAGAGGGCCGGAGAGTGTCAGACAATGAACAAAAAGAAACCAACTAACCACAGTCTGGCTCTCAGAGCAACACCACCAGCACCAGCCCTATGTGTAACATCATTTCCCAATAAAAGAGAGAGCCACTCTGGATGGCCTTTTCGCAATGTGACAGCTTGCCGCTACCTCAGAGAGCTATCCCTAAATTGCTCTCTGGACTATAAATGAGCTGCACTACAAGCTGGACCGCCTGCACCAAGCTGGACCGCCTGCAACAAGCTGGACCGCCTGCACCAAGCTGGAACGCCTGCACCAAGCTGGAACGCCTGTGCTGGAGTCGGACACACCCACACACAAAATGATGCAGTTGATGTCGGTGGCTTGAACGGGACCAAATGTCCAAATGTGAAGGAATATTTAACAATATGGTGTCTGTGTCATGCTCTGATGTTGAGGCCACACTATAGTAGAGAGAGGGAGGGAGGGAGGTAAGGAGGAAGTAAAACACATGAGCGTTCCTCTTTTCATCCTCCCGTCAATAAAGCAGGCCTGCAGCATGGCAATTTCGCTCCTTTTAACGGATTGGAATAAATGCTCAGGCAAATTATTCCCAGGCACTCCAGCACTGCCTACGTCCGACAGGGTCTGTCAGGGAGCCGACAGGGATCGGACAGGGATCCGGGGAAGTAAATAATCGTATTTTGTTTACCTTTATCTCCCAGACTCCATGGAGAAGGGAGGGGCTTTGAAATGCGATGTCTTCTTTTCACGACACCTTTGTATACCCCCTAGCTGTCTGCACACCCGGCCTTTAGACGCCGACCCCTTTCCAAGGGGCTGGCAGGCACAGCCTCAAATAAACCTGCTGGAAATGCCAGCCCTGTTTTCCATGTTCCTCTCTTTTTTTCCGCTTTTCATCTTCTTTCCCAATGTTTATCAGTCGTTGGACTCTCTCGGATGGGAGTTCATGTGGAGGTTGGTGGAAATTCACCAGGTCTTTAACAAAACTTTTGGTGAAAACAACAGAAAAAATGCTCAAGCCTGATCAACTGGATGCCAGCCATCTTAGGCTCCTTTGAATGAGTATACACAAGTAATAAGCATGTCTGCTGTGTGCTATTGGATCTGGTCATGACATCTCCCTGGCGAGGGCCATGCCAGCTTTCTCTACAAAGACAGATTGTGCAAGGTGGAATTTCCTGGAGAGTAGCCGAATGTCCGGAACACTCCCATTGTGTTCCTGCACTCTGCAGGGACTTGCACATGGAGATTTAGTGGCATACTTGAGTCCTTGCCCCAGCAGCTCTTCTCCAGGGAAATCCAGTGAAACTCCAGCTCAGCCACCTGATTCCTCAGTGACAGCCCTTCATGGGAAAAATGTTGGGGCTGTTCAGACAACTATGGGAATGATGGGGATTTGGGAATCCCTCCTTGGAGGCAAGATAGAGCCCCACCCTTTCCCTGGCAACCATGAACCAAAACACAGAGATACATTTCTTGCTCCAATAGGCTGAATAACTCTTTGGCGTTGTGCAACCCATTTCAGGTGAAGCTTTGGGAGTTATTCAGTGGGCTGGAATAACAGTTTTATACAGAGCAAGGATCTCTTGGAGCTTCCATCCATCTCCAATTACTCAAGCAAAACCGAGGAGTGATTGACTTCATCACGACTTGTATTTGTGAGAAGTATTGACATGTTGACTGCACCAAGCTGTCTGTTTAAACTACCAGTACATAGCTCAAGTCCTGAACAGACATGAGCCGCACAGTACTATAGAAACATAGAGCAATGACTACATGGAACTCTATTCCCCATCAAGTAACTCATGCACTCGGAAAAATCTGGTTAAGAAATCTGATAAAATACAGCGGGGACTGTGAAGAGACACACACACGCAAAGGCACAGACACATACAGTACATACACACACACATAAAAAATATGCACTATGCACACACATACATATGGATTTTATGTTGTAGATATGTGGTAGTAGAGTAGTGGCCTGAGTGCACACACTTAATGTGTTATGAAATGTAATGTTTTTAATTGTATATAAGTGCCTTAATTTTCCTGGACACCAAATAAACGGATTAAAAAAACAGCTCATGGAACGGAGCGGACTGTGATGGGACACACTCCGACACACATTATTCTTTAGTTGCATTATTTTGCAGTTGCATTGCTTGTATATTGTTGTATTTAAAAAGTGTGTGAGTTTCCTCATTTATCAGTGTATCAGTGTTTTGTTAATTGTCATGTTTTGTGTTTTTTTGTGGACCCCCGGAAAAGTAGCTGCTGCTTCTGCAAAAGCTAACGGGGATCCGAATATTGCATATTTACATTTTTCTGATTGAATCTAGGCCTTAATGTCAAATGTCCCTCAGCACTGCTACTTTTAGTTGTTGTTAGATAATCACACAATGATTGACTTGATTACGAACAACTTTTGTATTCTTGCCAATAAACCTCTGGTTGATTTCTGTCATGGTCACAGACCTGGTGGGGAAGTAGGAAATTCCTTAATACAGTTCATTGCTGTATATTTACTGACAACATACAGTTCAGTTGTAGAAATACATTAAAAGTTGTTTCCACTATTTTCACTGCAAATCAGTAGCTGGTAACTTACTATAACATTTTCATAGATATCATAAGTGCATTTGCAAGTGATGCATGCCAAGTTCATTTGCAGGACGGGGCAAAAAGTACCCAAGTGCATTGTGATTGACAGTAAGTACAGTATAGAGCAAAACACTAATACGGTATCCTATTACTGTAGAAATTGGCCATATAATGTCTGTATAATTTACCACAAAATTAACAACAATGGCTAACAGTTGATTTCACACGTGGAAAATGACATGATTTCATACGTGTGTTTTGGAACACTTCACATGTGACATTTCATGTCCCGTTGTATAAATGATTGGAGACAGGCACAGGGATACGTAATAGGGGGTTTTAATACTCCACCCAACAATACAACATGCCATGAAAAGGCATGGCGACGAAGCCCAAAACAAACACGTATACCAAAACCCAGGGATGTAAACCCAAACAAAAGAGCGAGGTAAAACCTCTAATAAAAACATGGGACGAGACCTGCAATACACTATACAGGGCGGGACCCGCAATGACAAATGCACAACAATACACGGGACGAGACCCGTAATAATAAGTGCACAATTACACGCAGCACGAAAGCCAAAATAACAAAGCACAGGTACTCACAGACCAACAGACATGGGAACAATAACTGATAAGACAATGGTGAACAGAGGGCACATAAAAACATTACTAATCAGGGGAATGGGAATCAGCTGTGCGTAATAAGACATTTTGAACCCCCCCCCAGCAAAGCGTCCAGGATGTCTCTAGGCTGTACGTGTAAAATCATGTGAAAATGGGCCCTTACCGAAAAAAACGAACTTCTGGCAAACAGTTGTGGCAAATATTTGCGGCAAGCTCAAATTTTCTGTTTTTAGGCAAACTGTTATATTTGTGGCAACTTGTGAACTTCTGGCAAACAATTCTAGGACACTTGTAGTGAACATTCTGTTTGCTGCAAATTTGCTGAAACTCAGTATGAAAATACAAATCAGATCAGGTTTTTGAATACCGTGTGATAACACTGATATGTCATATCTACATAAACCTAATCATATAACTTCAAAAGAAATAACTTCTTAGAGAAAAAAACTAAAAACCTGAAATGCAGTAAATATACAAATAATGCATTCAATGTCAAATAAATACATTACAACTTGAAATCATCAGCATGGCAATGAAGTAAAAAGCAAAGGCTGGATTTCCCAAATAAATGGTTTATTTAATATTTTTATGTAGCTACAACATTTACATGAGAGAAATTTGAACACTATGAGGATGTTGACCTTATGATGTTTAAGGGGCCAACTACAGAACTATTTACATGAGCCAAGTGATAATTGAGCAATATATTTCAACCAATGGAAGTTTAAAAGGAAATTAATCAAATATTTCAAACTAAAACAAACCCAGTTCAGAACTATTGCCTTTTTGAGTGAACTTTGGATATAGCGGGCCTGTGGAAGTCCTTCGCCCAAAGCTTGTTGAAAACATGCACTGAAACATTCAGTAGACACAAAACAAACAAAATTAGCTGCCTGAAAGCAATTACTGAAAACATTTTATTTTCGTATCTCAAAAAAGGTTGAAAATGAATTTATTCCACAAAACAATTCTGGGTTAACAATAACGAAATTTGGGTCATTTTGATAACCCAGTGCTGGTTCAAAATTGGACAAACGCAGCGGGGTTGGGTTGAGCTTCTAACCCAGCACCCTGGGTTGAGCGCTTGACCCAGCTGCTGGATCAATTTGACTATATTGCTGGGTAAAAACAACTCAGTGTGTTGGGTTGTGACAAACCCAGTACATTGGGTAGGGGGATTGACCCAGGAGCTGGTTAATTTATGTAATATTTATGTATCCTAATGTTAATGTTTTTGCCTTCCCTACCATCCCACCCCCACCCTTTCCTACACACAATCAAGATACTATGTTGAATTTCAAATACTGAATTTGTATTTCCTGCAAATTCAGTGCATACTGTACAACACAGAGAATTGTCCACAATATATACATGTTTTAAATAGTACATTGAAACAAAGCCCTATTGTCCAAGTATGTGTTATTTCATAAGATAGTAATCAATCCTACCTTACGAAATCTTCAAATTGAACCAAACAGTCCAAATATCAGGCTGAAGCCTCAGCTGAACTTGATATGCAATCTGATAAAAACTAAAACAAAGCATCTGTCCGTGTGACACTGTCTTCAGTGGCATTAACACAGATCTGTCTACCAGACAGTGCCGGAGCAAATGAATAGAATCCACTGACATACTTCAGCTCTCGTAGGTGAGAGCACACACACACACACACATCATACAGTTTTGCCATGCAATAATGTTCTTTGGGTAGAGTCAAAACATTGTTACAAAGAGAACAAGCGTAACATATTTGAAGGGCTGAAGGTCACTCTACTAAGGAAATTGACTAATGACTGTCGTTACTCAAGTAATAACTGTATTTCACTCATAAATAACTTTTCACAATTCCCAAAATGTAATATTTGAATTTAAAATAAATTGTTATGACCCAATGAAAGCGTATCAGAAAGTGTTAACACGCAGCTTATACATTATATATATATATTAATCATACAAATAGATACAGATTTAGTGCAACACTAATAGCTAACAAGCACATACTGTACAGTAGGCAAAAAGCAGGCACAAATATATTCAAACAAACTAAAAGTCCATTTTACAGAGCTATAGATAGTGACTTAAGAGCATATTTGTAATATGAAGAGAAAATGGGTTACAACCGAAATGTGTCTTGCACATTTATCCCCACCCATCTGAATCAGAGATAAACACACGGCTCATTAATCCATTGATCGATTCATTCACATGAACACAAACATATCAGCCGGAGGGATGTGCTTCCTCCTCTAACTTCTCACACTACATAGACGAGCAGATACTTATCCACTATTGTTCAGTGGTAAAAAGACATGCTAGCACCAGTCTAACTGCGGGGGATTCTGTTCCTGGCAGCTGATACACTGTGGTCTGTAGGAAAGATGATATCAAACACATGATAGGACTTGAAGCATACATCCAGTGCCCCAAGCAATGTACAGCGCATTCGAAAGTATTCAGACCCTTAGACTTTTTCCACATCTTGTTTTACGTTTCAGCCTTATTCTAAAATTGATTAAATAAAAAATTGTCCTCATCAATATTCACACAATACCCCATAATGACAAAATGAAAACAGGTTGTTTTTGCGAAATAAAATAATTATAAATACTTTATTTACATAAGAATTAAGACCCTTTGCTATGAGCCTCAAAATTGAGTGGTCCTACATATATACATTTGCCAAAATGTCTAAAAACCTGTTTGGCTTTGTCATTATGAGGTGTTGTGTGTAGATTGATGAGGAAAAACATGTATTTAATCCATTTTAGAATAAGACTGTAACTTAAAAAATGGTGGGAAAAGTAATTTGGTCCGAATGCACTCTACCTTGCTCCAATACCTGTCCACTAATGACTGTAAAACCTGTGATCAGTCCCCAAGAGCCAACATACATGGGTATGATCTGGTCACCTCCGCCTGGCTCAGGTACTCAACCATGTTGGTCCCAACCTGTTAGATGGAAATCATTTGATTTTAGAATATGAGGACTTGTGCAAAACATGGTGGCACACTGACAATGCCATCACAAACAATTTATGTTGTATACTATATAGCCATTTGCACATCAATATAAACACTAAATCCCTGTTTGATGACTACTGTACATCTTCCATTCATTTGGGGTTACGGTTCATTTACAGTTAACTGAGTTTCGAATGCTGTTCCTTTCATTCAAGGTTTACAAATACTATCATCTAATTTCCCCATCAATCTCCCTATGCCTATCCACTATTTAAACTTACAGGCTGCAAGTCAATGAAGGACTTTCTGGTTTCCTCAAAAGGTGGGTCAGAATGTCTTCCTTCTAATCTTGTAGACTGGTGTTGGGAGGACCACTGGCAGAAGTCTTAAAGCGATGTCACCATTTTGTATCTGGATAGAAGAATGTTTAGTGAATAACTTGATTGTTTCAGGCTAAAAATGGTTCATTTCAAACTATACCTGCAGAACATTTTGGGCATGCTTCTCTTGGCTGGCGATGTGAAGTTTTGTCCTTGGAGACCGCGATACAGTTCTCAGTGAGTTTTCCCGAGCAGTCCGGGTTTAAAATGGAGAAGTCCTGAGCAATCTGTGGTAAAGCAGACAAACAATTACTTTACCATTGCAGTTAATTATTAGTCTGTGTCACAATGAATCATTTATGTTTGCACGGCATCAACTGTGAAATCTCAGGTGAACATTTTTATCCACATGTTAAAGGTTAGGTGATAAAGTGAAAATCCACATGTTAAATAAACACATGGTTTCACACGAATTCACATGTGCAAAAAAATAAAGTTGTGAAAATGTGATTTTCCATGTGAAACTATTTGGTTAATTAAGTGAATCTACACATCTTAGACATTTTTGAGACATTAAGTATCCTACATTTATTCCACATCACTTTTTTTTCTTAGCCTTTAACCTGATTATCAAATACCCCATTGTAGGTCTTGATTCTCATAAACCTTGCGGCATAAATACGTATCAAAGCATTTTCCTATCCACTGTTTTAAGATAAAAAGCTTTCAGTCACCCCTCTCAAATTCATAGACAGAACAATGGATGCAAGAAGTGACCATCCATGATATCAAAATTATATTTTTAACTGTGTTTGGAGGCAATACTTTGGGTTCTATTAGGGTGTGACAGTTGAACTAAGCTCATCAAGCATTTGTAAGTTATATTATTCAAGAATCAATGTGTACATATTACATATTTTTAGGTAAAAACATTTTATGTAGCAACTACAAATCGCCCCTTTAAAAGTGATTATGAAGTGTTGGTGCATGCCCTAAGTGGTTCCTGATTGGGTATGAGGTGTATTACAGTTATGCTAAACTCGTGTTGATGGATTGGTGTTGTGTGTGTCTCCCAGTAACTTTTATCCATACTGCACCTGCCTGTCAACTTTACAATCCCTCCCTTGGCTGTATCCCTTATTACTTTTCTACATTCTTCAAGAATCAATGGCTATATATTTTGAAAAGACATGAGCCGCCATTTGAACAGCAGGAAATATCCCACATTGGGACTTTAACCATGAGGGGGTAAACCTAAAACGGACCGTAGATCATTGTCGGGGGAAAATATTTCCTTGCGCCACAAATGAACCTCTGGTCCCATAGTGTGATATTTGGCAATAAGGCGAAAAGCGAAACTCACAGTCCAGAGAACAAAACAAGAAAGAGCAGGTCAATTCCACTCCATGATGTCATGAATGATGAATGTGTATCTGGTTAATCTGATGGCACAAGCCAAGTTTAAAAGCATACATTTGGTTCAAATAAAGTCAAAATACTATTTAATGTTGTTTGGCGGATGAGAGGAAAGAAATATGGTTGTATTACAATATAGTGGCTGATTCACAGATCCAGGCAAAACCATATTGAGTGAGGTTTCGAGTACGACCTTACAATGACCGAAGAACCCATGACGCAACACACAAGGCTCACACATTTGATGCATCCCGCTGGTCTTCAAAGTGAGTTAGACCACATCAGAGGCCTTCGGAGGATGACCAGCAGGATGAGCAAATGGTTCATGAAACAAATAGCCCAAATAGAACATCCAGTCTGGGTCCACATCGGGTTCTAGAAAGCAGTATTTTTCTGTTTCTGAGGAAACTCAGGCCTCAGGCCGCTTGAAGGAGAAGTTTTTGTAGTATCCTGTTGAGAGTATGTCATTGTGATTAAATGGTATACAGATGTAGGATCTTCATTTGATCTATTTTGTTGATGAAAATGTTACTTCTTGTAGTGTATTCAGGGTTTGACATGGCTTTTAAAGTTTGTAATATCCAGTTTAAAATTTCAGATTTGATTTTGCCTGAACGTAAATGTATCAAACCCTACAAAATTTGTCCATTAATTATAATACACATAATAATTCACATTTCCTGTTGCTGCAGGATTCTTTTCCTGCTTTAGCAAACTGGCTCAAATTAAGAACCTACATCTGTAAGTTCACATACAGGTCACTTTCACATGTTTTCCCTGTACAACAGAGTGGGCCTGGAACCCACAACCTTCAGGCCAACATCACACAACACTCAAAGCCAATCATATTAGCCTATAGAGCAAGACGCTATTATTTCACCCCCTGAGCAACAATTGACATTCAGATCTCAGGGAGGTGACACATCGGTATACTCCAGCCAACATGTTACAGGTTTCACATCCACTAAAAACACCTGCATATACTATATTTTACACTCTAAAAAATGCTGGGTTAAAAACAACCCAATTTCGGTATATTTGGTAACCCAGCGCTGAGTAAATATTGGACAGAACACACTCTGGGTATTTTGACACAGCCAGATGGGTTGAGTGAATAACCCAACAAGTTGGGTTGTTGGGATAACCAAACATGGGTTCATTTAACCATCAATTGGGTATTTTCTACTCTCATGCTGGGTTGAGATGGGTGTTCTTGAATGTAATCCTTTGGTTATTTTAATGAGGCTTGGTTTATTAGGGTTGTGGCTTTCAGCTAGATCTGATTGACCACCCATGAGATTAAATGTCATTGCTGTTCATCAGAAGTTTACGATTAAAAAATAATTGGCCATTTTACACATTCGATAATATTAAGATGATCCATTACATATTATAGTAAGGTATACCACCTTATTGTATCCCTATAATGGGATTTACAAAGGCTTTTAGGGAACTCATACACCTCTGTGAGCCTCAATGAAGCTACATCGGTCACGTTACCTCCCTGATATCTGAATGTTAATCTACATTCATTGGGTATGGATCATGGATCAAACAGAGCAGGGTAGCATGTTGTTAAGCTCGGGTATAATGGGTAGCATGGTGGTATGAGCTATTCATCCCTCACCATAGCTGCGGTGGGTGGTCCTTATCTCCTTGATATGTGACCCTCCCTTGTAACCTTGAACCGATTCAAGGCTGCTGGATTTGTGTTCTCCCCCTATATCTTTCCTCTCCTTGTATTCTTCCCTTTCTCCTCTCTTCTTCCTCCATCCCTCTCCCTCTCCCTCAGCTTTCCATTGCTCCCTCCTTCTCCATCCCCTTCTCTCTGTCTTTATTTCTCCTTCTTGTACTTGTTATCTTGGTCAGGCATTGACTTGGCCACTACCACCCCCTACCTCCCTATTTTTCTCTTTTGTTCCTCTCTCCCTCCTTCTCTTTGCCTTTTGGCAGCCTCCGTCCCACAGCAACCCCATCATCTCGGTGTCATTTGCGCATCGTGACCTGCTATTGGAAACGGATATCCAAACAAAGCACAACCTATCATCTTTACATCAGGCTAATGGGAGTATCAGAGGGGTGTTTCCAATAACAGAGCCACAGCACCAGGCGGCCACAAGGGTTCAGAGCGGGGACGGATAGACCGCAGAGGGAGAGAGAGAGGGGAGGAGGGGAGAGAGAGAGGGGGGAGAAGAGGAGAGAGAGGGGCGTTGGGAGTAGATAGAAAGGGGGGGTAGAGAAAAAACTGCCTGAGGAAGTGGGGAGAGTGAGAGACACCGAGATCCACAGAAAGCTGGAGGCAGACAACACTGTCTGCTCCTCCCTAACCCGTACCAAACCCCTTGATTAACGTGAGGGAACGATAGTTCACAGACCTCTGTGCTAATGACTGGAGCTTATGGAGAGCTGCCAGAGAAGTTTGATAACATTGAGTTGGAGAAACAGGCACGCAGACTTCCCATGCTCGCTGCAAGAGCATTTAAAAAACTATGTACATTATGTATTATGTTCTTGAAGACATTGTAGCCCGACTCCCCGATTCCAAGGGAACAATGGCTGAGTGCATTGCTGGTCACTCATCCCAATTAAAATGAATAATTTATTCCAGATAATTTTGTGTTCTTTGGTTAAGTGCACGTATTGTCGACAGACTTTTGGTTACATGTTCCACATGGCAAACGACACTGAACTTCATAATGCACTTTAACCTCATTCATAATAATACACTGTAACAGAAGACCTGGGTGCTACAACACAAAGGGGAATTGACATTCACACTGAATGGTGTCACCACGGAGTTAGAACATGACACGTTCGTATGACCGTTCATCTTCAGGACAAAGACACATATGTGTGATGTTTAGTGTGTGAGAAAGAGAAACAAAACAGCATGATTCCATCTGGTATAACCTACCACCTGGATATGGACACCAGTCATGGGAGAAACATCGCCATTACGCCAATGGATACAATGTTTCTCCCAACTCCATCATTGCTTTCCTCCTTCCCTCCTCACCCCTCACTACAAAAGCAGTGGGCTGGATTGACACTTATTTGGGCTTCCTCCGCATCTGTGAAGGAGGTTGCCTTTTTGGTTTCTTGAGTGCTTTGCCCCTATGGGCTTGTCTCTCTATCGATGCAGGTCGCATTCACCGGGACTACAGAACCTTTCAGAGGACTAGCCTTTTGCACGTGGTGAACGAGAGAGAGAGAGGAAAGGGGGAGAGAGAATGAATGTGGTGAACGAGAGAGAGAGAGGAAAGGGGGAGAGAGAATGAATGTGGGAAAGGGATAGAGGGAGAGAAATAAAGAGAGGGGAAGGGTGGAGAGAGAAAGGTGAAGGAGAGGAAAAAAGAGAGAGGAGGAGGGAGAAAAAGAGAGAGGGCGGGGGAGAAAGAGATTGCTTTCAATTGCATCCTGCGTTGCAACCAGCATTGTCTCCTGCTACCTCAGCTCGGAGTGCAATGAAATAGCTAGTGTCATAAAGGCCTATACAAACAATGGGCCCATTCACCCCATCGGAGTCTCTGTCAGGGCCGAGAACATACAATACTTCTGATTCAGTGCATTTTCTGCTTCGTTCTCAATGTGCCTCTTACTTATGCTACTTTTCCTCATGCCACCCCTTTCACAGAGGGAAATGCCTAGTTTAAACACCAAAACGTTGTCGATGTTTCTGCCCTAATCATATGCAAGCAGAAGGGAGTTAAAAAGTGAAGACGATCATAAATGAATTCTCATTGTGATCATCTGAATTCTAACATCAAAGATCGTGATTATTTTTTTTGAACGTATGTTTAATATCTACATATTCTATGGAAAATCTATATTAAAAGAGCACAGATCAGCAAGTGTTGTAGAAACATTTATTTTAACTGGGCAGGTATCCAGTATATCCAGTCTGTTTTTCTTTGGGACGGGTATATTTGACACTACCTCACTGTCTTACTTAAATTTCACTTCATGTTCTTCAATTTTATGATTGTTGTCCCTATGTTATTTTATACTTATGCTGAAGGAGTGTGCTTGCTCAAGTAAATGGAAAAAAACACCTCAAGCAACTATCTACAAGGTGCAATGTGTTCGGGGTGGGTGGGAGGAGAAGGAGGGGGGGGGGTTCCTAACAGACTGACATTTGGACTCATGCCCAAGGGCCTATCTCCTTTTCTCTCCCTCTCCCTGCCTGTCTCCTGTAAAAGCTACAACAGCAACTGGGTTTCCACTCCCAACCTCTGAGCCACTCCCCAGCTGGATCTCCAGATATTTTTTCTTCATTTTGATTACGATCATCTCTTTTTTGGTTCCAGGCGTAAATTTTGGGCTCCCCAGGAAATGGATGTAGCATGTTTGAGGGATTGGTACTGCTCTCACCAGCCGCCAGTCATTGGTCCAGAGAGGCAAATCTATCCAACAGCAGGCCAAGGGAGAACCCAGTCCTGCCCACATCTGCCTGCAGTCAAGCCCCCCTCTCCTGTTCCTCCACCTCACCTACATCATCAATACTTGGGATGTGTTCAGAATGCTTCAAATGTTAAATGAGCGCTAGAAAAACAGTCACAGTGTTGAATTGAACACCTAGCTGCAGAGTATTGTCAGTATGGCAGCTGAAAGTGTATTTGACTGTACTTTAATCTGACTGATAACTTTGCACATTTCATAGAATTGAATATCCAAAAATGTTGAAGTCCTCTCATTCAAAATGAACTGTTCAAATGTTTAACAGCATTACACACTCTGAATTCACCTCTGGCCACAGATGGCTACTACCCCCAGGCCGTTAACCATCACATATCAGCCTGAGCAAATAAGGTTGTTTGAACCTCTAACACAACATGTAAAGATAGTCAGTCCATGCTTAAACAAGTCCATGATGGAGGGGGGGGGGACTACTTTTGATGGTCTATTCTCCAACTGGGGCTTGCTTGCCTTTGGCCATGCTTAGGCTTTGAATTATTGTAGAAAGTCCTCACCAAACTGACAATGGTTGAATTCATGATCATAATTCATAATCCTCTAAGCTCCAAATTGAGACCTTGGGCAACAGACAAATCCTCACATTGGTGTATGGAGTTGGAGGTCAAGTTTCTTTAAAAAAAGAAAGACACTGCAAGGCTTGCACAATAACAAAAACAGAAGCCTAGAGCAAATGAGCAATAAACCATATCAGCTGAATAACCATTTGTTACTGTTGCTCTCTGTCCAAACCAGTAGATCTCAAATGGCTGCCTAGTCCTTGCCAACATGGGCTGTAGGCTACTACAAACCCTTCAATTATCCCTGAAACACATTCTCGCTGCATGTTGTTTTGACTTTTGTCCGATTCTGCCAGACGGCCATGAAATGAATGGTCATTCATTGGGACTCAAATTAAACACTGGTTGTGTTGAACTCTGCTCCAGTAAACATGTTGGAGTATACCAAAATCATAGGAACAAACCTTGGGTTGGTACTATAGTGCACTGTTCATCTCCCAGTGAAGTCTTTATTTTTGTATTTTCTGTCTCCCTTTGTTCAGAATGGTAATTCAGTCCTCGTGCCTGAATTGAAAAATGTAGGTCTATTTAAAGTTGGAATTGTTGCATAGAGCATCTCGCTGTAAATATGCATTTATTTTTTATTAACATTATGTTTATCCTCTCCAGAGTGGCACAGTGGTCTAAGGCACTGCAGTGCTAGAGGTGTCACTATAGACCCTGGTTCGATTCCAGACTGTATCACAACCGGCTGTGATTGGCAGTCCCATAGGACGGTGCACAATTGGCATAGTGTCGCTGGGGTAGGCTGTCATTGTAAATAACAATTTGTTCTTAACTGATTTGCCTAGTTAAATAAATACATTTAATATGTTCCAATTACTACCTTCTGGCATGAAGAGATTACTCTTACGGGAGAGAGGGGTAAGTTGAGCTATTTTTTTTATTCAGCGTCACTCCGTCAAGGGAAATACAGTGCATTCGGAAAGTATTTAGATCCATTGACTTTTTCCATATTTTGTAACATTGAAGCCTCATTTTAAAATGGATTCAATTGTTTTTTTCCCCCATAATGACAAAGCAAAAACAGGTTTTTAGAAATTGTTGATGATTTAAAAAAAAAAAGTAAAACAGATATTGTATTTACATAAATATTCAGACCCTTTACTCTGTATTTTGTTGAAGCACATTTGGCAGCAATTACAGCCTTGAGTCTTCTTGGCTACTTCAATACGCTTGGCACACCTGTATTTGTGGAGTTTCTCCCATTCTTCTCTGCAGATCGGGAGAACAGCTATTGAATCGCTGCACAGCTATTTTCAGGTCTCTCCAGAGATGTTCGATCGGGTTCAAGTCCGGGCTCTGGCTGGGCCCCTCATGGACAGTCAGAGACTTGTCCCGAAGCCACTCCTGCGTTGTCTTGGCTGTGTCCTTTGGGTCGTTGTTCTGTTGGAAGGTGAACCTTCAACCTAGTTTGAGCACTCTGGAGAAGGTTTTCATCAAGGATCGCTCTGTACTTTGCTCTGTTTATCTTTCCCTCAATCCGGATTAGTCTCCCAGTCCCTGCCGCAGAGCAACCTCCCCACACCATGATGCTGCCACCACCATGCTTCACTATAGGGATGGTATTGGCCAGGTGATAAGCAGTGCCTAAGTTAAGCCACCTTCAAACTTCTGTTCTGAATAAAATACTACCACTGACTTTTTAAGACCATAACTATCGTTATTTTCCAAACACAATTCAACACGATCACAATCAATTTTTTCCTTTTAGTAATTTTAATTGACTTTTGCCTTTTAATCACCATGGCAGGCATTGTTGTCACCTTAGCTTATCTTTTTAAGTGATAGGAAGTACAAGCACCACCACCAATCAGCTTACACCACTGTGCACACACCCATTGTTGTTATGAAAACTAGCTTAGCAATGTCAGAAAAAGACTACTGTTTGAACACACACAAATCCAATTTGGTCACTTGTAACTTGTTGTTTGGATAGTCAGTTTTCCAAAACTGAAATGCACATAAAGCTTAATTAACTGATCTAACTGCACTATCCAATTTACAGTAGCTATTACAGTGAAGGAATACCATGCTATTGTTTGAGGAGAGTGCACAATTATGAACTTGAAAATGTATGAATAAACCAATCAGGCACAGCAATTGTTCATTGGATCAGTCTAAAACTTTGCACATACACATAAAACTTTGCACACACAAGATACTAAGTTAAAACACTTTTAACATAGGACAGGCCCTGTTGTTACCTCATATTCCAGCAATAATGCCTTGCATTACACCTGGGAAGAAAACAATTATTGCTCAACTAGCTATTGCTTCACTTTCCCCCTGGTCATTGGCTACATTTACCCCAAGGTATATATTTTGACTATATTATTCCACACAACTACAAAGATGCACTTTCATGCTAGGTTTAGGACCCCATAAAATCTGTTTTTTTGGACGTAACTTGCTTACCACTTTTTCCATGTTGTTTCTTTCTTCACAGACTCCATGAAATGATGACCTATTCCTAAATATTTGGTCTAATGATTCATTTGTTGTCTATGGTTACCTAAAAACAAGGGACCTCAACTTACCCCTTTGGCTCAACTTAACCCACTCTCCTCTACATTGTGAACAGTGGTAGATATACACTGAATGTACAAAACATGAATAACACCTTCCTAACATTGAGTTACACCCACTTTTCCCTCAGACCAGCCTCAATTCGTCAGGGCATGGACTTTGGTTGGTGGACCATTCTTGATGCACATGGGAAAATGTTGTTCATTAAAAACCCAGCAGCATTGCAGTTCTTGACACAAACCGGTGCACCTGCCACTTCCATACGCCGTTCAAAGGTTACTTACATTTTTTGTCTAGCCCATTCACCCTCTGAATGGCACAAATACACAATCCATGTCTCCATTGTCTCAAGACTTAAACATACGCCTTAAACCTGTCTCCTCCCCTTCATCTACACTGATTGAAGTGGATTTTAACAAGGATCCTAGCTTTCACCTGGGTTCATCTGGTCAGTCTATGTCATGGAAGAAGCAGGTGTTCCTGATGTTTTGTACAGTCAGTGTATGATGACTCTCTGTGGTATAGCTAAATTGAAATGGAGGTAAATCACTAAAAACTATTTTGAATATGTACGTCAATGCCTTCTTTGTACTGCAGTTGGTGTAACTTAAAACCGATCCCTGAGTACGCTAGTCAGGTTTATCCGGGTTAAACACATACCAGCAAAGACACTGAATGAGCAAAAGGCTGTAACCTGATCCTGAATTGAACGGAGTGGGGTCAACTGCGCACCTGTCATGGACAGGGGTTGACTAAACCCCCCCCCCCCCCCCCCCATTAAATAAAGGATCAGCTTGAGCAAACCTTACATAAAACGCAAGAACACTGCACAGCTTTGTCTGCGGAGTGGAGGCTTGCATTGCTGGAAATAAGTACTTTTCACCCCATCTAGCTATGCATCTTGTGGTGCATAGCCCAACCGCCCAACCCATTACTGGGACCAACCAATTTAACAAACTGATCTTGATGCCACAGCTCCCAACTCGTTTAATTTTTTGGAGGATTATTATTTCTTTCTTCCTCCGAATCCAATCACAGGAAATTGAACGTGAAACCCACAGTACATTTTATTGGGAGTAGGTTCAGCCCCAAATCCTCGGCCAACTCCTGGAGATGATAGCCCTAAATCTAACATCAGAACTCCCAGACTAAAAGGCCATTTAAAGTATGGGTGCGCCACATATCCCACTGCAAGTACACACTTCCAGGGCTAGTAAATGTCAGGTTAATCCATTTCCTGTTGCTGCTCTCTTTAACAGGGGTTATTAAAATATTAATAGGCTTCTCAACATAATAAACCCAGATAAAAAACAGGCCCAGGAATTTTTCTTGATAGATCCTTCTCCACTAGTTATGTTCTGCTGAAAGGATCTGCTGCATCTATTCCAAAGAGAGAGGGGGGGAGAAAGAAGTGTCAGAAAAACAAAGAGCCTATCAAAATAAAGGTACAATACCCACCCACCCACCCTTTTCTCCATGCCCTATTGGCGATGTTTAATCATCTGACTTTCTACCAGGTGTATTAGACTCACTGGCCTACTGGTAATGCACACACTGGCCCGCTGCTATGTGTTCATGTCTGTGAAATGGTTTAGAATAATGGTTTAGAATATGTTATTTTTTATACACAATATATTTTGGTTTCCACATTTCACTTCACAATTCAAGTAGCCCATAAGAACTATCCATGAAGTGCCAGCATTGGGTTAAAAAAATATATAAAAGAATAAAAAGTGTTGTAAAGCTACAGTTCAATCCCCCTCATAAGAAGAGCTCTGGAGCTAGTAATGGCTTAAATTTGATCCATGGTGAAGATGCGAATGACTTCAATCGCCCTGTCAGACGAACACACTTGAGGATGGCTATATTTGTGGGTGTGTCATGTTATTACTTGGGCAGTGTACAGAGTACATCTTGGGAGGTACAGAGTACCTGTAAGTGTTCTGGCTTAGATAGGCAGGGTCTGCGGCTGTGTGCTGACACGTGTGTATATTTGGTCTCTCTCTCTCTCTCTCTCTCTCTCTCTCTCTCTCTCTCTCTCTCTCTCTCTCTCTCTCTCTCTCTCTCTCTCTCTCAGAATATTTTTTAGATTTTTTTAATAATGGACACTTACACAACAGCACATTCACCTTTTTATAGGAGTACATGCATGCCCTTTCGAGATGAAAAGGACAGGGCACAACAAGAACCATAACACTATATTGCATAATAACCACCCAGCTAGCACATAACATTCTGAGAACCATATGTTTCTTAGAGCTTGGCGAGAGCGTGGTTGCCTTATAGTTATTTTGCATACAACATTCCCACAATGTTCTGGGAATGGTGCAGGATACCCAGCTAGCACATAACGTTCTGAGATCTTGTTAAGTGTGTTCAGGTGTGTTGGTCTCACCTGATCTTAATGGGTGCTTTGTTCCTTCAAATTGTAGTCTGTTTGAATAGACTAAGATTAACAGCTTTGTATGAGTACAAAAAAAACATGGCATGTTAGCTCCATCCTGATGCCGCGGTGGTTCTAATTCCATGGCTGGAGAATAAAAGATCATAGATTAGAATCTCACTGACAGCCTTCCATAATAAAAATAGTATTTCTATCATTAATGTCTAAGCAAATTAATTTGCATGTGTCCTGTCTATGCTTGGAGGACAAAACAGTTAACCTAAGCTAGCAGTGTTATTCAAAGTGTGATTGAAATGTTCTCAGAATGTTATTTAACTACCTTCAAATAACCTGTAATTTCCATAATGTTAATAAAACCTCCCAGGAAAACTTTCAGAGAGCCATAGTAAAACATTCTCAGAACATCCCTGCAACCAAACAATGAACATTTCCAAAATAGGCAAAATGTTCACTTCCGGTCTCAGAAAGTGAAGTGAACAATCTTTCTCTTTTACCGGTTGGGAAACTTATGGCTTCATCCCCAGAACCAGTGGGAAATTTTGGGGGGAGTCCAGGTGCAGTGGGGTTAAGTTTCACGGCAGCTGTCCAGCTGAGAAAATATAGGCAAGGACAAGTGGTCAGAGAGAGTGATAGACCGGTTAGTCTCATAGCCTCTCTTTCTCTCGTTCACAAATACACACGTATTTTCTTGTTATCTTTTTTATGTAAGACAACACAGTATCTGCCCAATAGAATAGCTACCCAAGAGAGAAGTGTTATTGTCGAGGCACGCTGTCGGCCAAGTGCCAAAAGCCAAAATAATTATAATGGCCATAAATGTCAATGTCTGTTTGTATTCAAGTGTTCATATGTATTCAACAGCAACCATCAATTAACTCCTCCCTGTCAGAATAGATAAAGACACTGTGAAGCATGGCAGACCCAGCTGGAGAGCAGTCAACGCACACACGCACACACACACACACACACACACACACACACACACACACACACACACACACACACACACACACACACACACACACACACACACACACACACACACACACACACACACACACACACACACACACACACACACACACACACACACACACACACACACACAAAAGCAAACACTGGGGAACAATAGCTGTCAGTCTCAGAGTAAACAACTCCATCCCCAACCTCTGAACCTGTTGAACTTACCGCTACACACACATAACCACACACACGCACGCACACACACAGACAGAAAACACAATGCCCTCTAAATAAACTCCACTAGAGTTTCATTTGAAACACACCACCCTTACACTCCCACACAACATTATTCAAACATAAATGGCTTAGGGGAGATTTGCGATCTTTTAAACAGTAAAAAAAAAGGAGAATGGCTCCGAGTCATGGGGAGAATTGCACTTGTCAAACAGTACCTGGAGTCTGTGCCTTTCATGTTAGTGCATCAGCAGGAAAAGAGTGAGAGAAAGGGAGAGCTAGAGAGAGAGATAGACAGAGAGAGAGATGACTTGGTTTGGCAAAGTAGTCAACGCTAATGAGCTGTGATATGGAGCTAGCTTTGATGGTGGGTAGGAGCGTGTTCAATGTTTCTCTGGTTCCAAGTCACACACATACAAACATGCATACAAAACACACACAACACACTCATCAGCTGTAACAGTATATGGCTCTTTATACCAGAGATTACATGAGAGAAATCTAACTACGAACGACAGAACAGTTTAAAAATTCCAAGTCACCATTTGGCCATATTTCATGTTGTTAATGTCCGCCAGCTGGTGTCCACCACTTCCTGGCATGTAAAGCAGAGTTGTTTTTATCACTCAGGTTAGGCAGGGTGCACACAAGAATGCTAAGTGACTGACAGGTGTAACAATGTGTATACAGCAGTACAGCACATCACAGCATAGAAGTATAGAAGAGTATAGGATGGAGCCTCGCAAAGAAGACAAGCTATACAACAAATCTGAAGATTGTTTTGTGAAATATGTCATAAACAAAGTTAAAAGTCTAAATATTAGATCCTAATGTGTACAAAACTCTACCTCGCCCTCCATTTGGCAAATCTGACTATAATTCTATCGTCCTGATTCCTGCTTACAAGCAAAAATGAAAGAAGGAAGCACCAGTTGCTCGGTCTATATATAAAAGTAGTCAGATGAACCAGACGCTAAACAACAGGACTGTTTTGCTAGCACAAACTGGAATATGTTCTGGAAATCTTCCAATGGCATTGAGGATCACGGGCTTTCATGTCATGGGCTTTATCAATAAGTGCATCAAGGACATCATCCTCACAGGGACTGTACGTATATACCCCAACCAGAAGCCATGGATTACAGGCAACATTCGCACTGAGCTAAAGGGTAGAGCTGCCGCTTTCAAGGAACGGGATTCTAACCCAGAAGCTTATAAGAAATCCCACTATGCCCTCCGACGAACCATCGAACAGGCAAAGCGTCAATATAGGATTAAGATCGAATCGTACTACACCGGCTCTGACGCTCGTCGGATGTGGCAGCTCCTGCAAACTATTACATACTACAAAAGGGAAGCACAGCCGAGAGCTGCCCAGTGACACAAGCTTACCAGACGAGTTAAATAACTTCTATGCTCGCTTTGAGGAAATTAACACTGAAATATGCATGAGAGCATCAGCTGTTCCGAATGACTGTGTGATCACGCTCTCCACAGCCGATGTGAGTAAGACCTTTAAACAGGTCAACATTCACAAGATCGCAGGGCCTGACGGATTACCAGGATGTGTACTCCGAGCATGCGCTGACCAACTGGCAAGTGTCTTCACTGACATTTTCAACCTCTCCCTGTCTGAGTCTGTAATACCAACATGTTTCAAGCAGACCACGATAGTCCCTGTGCCCAAGAACACTAAGGTAACCTGCCTAAATGAATACAAATGCATAGCACTCACATCTGTAGCCATGAAATGCTCTGAAAGGCTGGTCATGGCTCACATCAACACCATTATCCCAGAAACCCTAGACCCACTCCAATTTGCATACCACATCAACAGATCCACAGATGATGCAATCTCTATTGCACTCCACACTGCCCTTTCACACATGGACAAAAGGAACACCTATGTGAGAATGCTATTCATTGACTACATCTCAGCGTACAACACCATAGTGCCCTCAAATCTCATCACTAAGCTAAGGATCCTAGGACTAAATACCTCCCTCTGCAACTGGATCCTGGACCGGCCACCCCCAGGTGGTAAGGGTAGGTAACAACACATCCGGCACGCTGATCTACAACACGGGGGCCCCTCAGGGGTGCATGCTCAGTCCCCTCCTGTACTCCCTGTTCACTCCTGACTGCACGGCCAGGCACGACTCCAACACCATCATTAAGTTTGCTGATGACACAACAGTGGTAGGCCTGATCACCGACAACGATGAGACAGCCTATAGGGAGGAGGTCAGAGACCTGACTGTGTTGTGCATGGACAACAACCTCTCCCTCAACATGATCAAGACAAAAGGAGATGATTGTGGACTACAGGAAAGGGAGGACCGAGCACACCCCCATTTTCCTTGACAGGGCTGTAATGGAGTAGGTTGAGAGCTTCAAATTCCTTGGCGTCCACATCACCAACAAACTAACATGGTCCAAGCACACCAAGACAGTCACGAAGAGGGCAGGACAATGCCTATTCCCCCTCGGGATACTGAAAAGATTTGGCATTGGTCCACAAATCCTGAAAAAGTTAAACAGCTGCGCAATTGAGAGCATCCTGACTGGTTGCATCACTAACGGGTATGGCCACTCCTTGGCCCACGACCGCCAGGCACTACCAGAGGGTACTGTGTACGGTCCAGTACATCACCGGGGCCAAACCTCCTGCCACCCAGCACCTCTATACCAGGTGGTGTCAGAGGAAGGCCCTAAACATTGTCAGACCCCAGCCACCCTAGTCATAGACTGATCTCTCTGCTACCACAGGCAAGCGGTACCGGAGCACCAGGTCTAGGTCCAAGAGGCAACTAAATAGCTTCTACCTCCAAGCCATAAGATATATTTTAAAAGATACACTGAAAAAAATATAAACACAACATGCATCAATTTCAAAGATTTTATTGAGTTACAGATCTTATAAGGAAATCAGTCCATTGAAATAAATTCATTAGGCCCTAATCTATGGATTTCACATTACTGGGAATACAGATATGCATCTGTTGGTCACAGATACCTTAAAAAAAGATACAGTGCCTTGCAAAAGTATTCATCCCTCTTGGCGTGTTTTCTATTTTGCTGCATTACAACCTGTAAAAATGTCCAAGTCCTAAAACTGATATTTATTTTTCGTTTTTGAAGATACATGCCCAAATTGGTGAAGTGAAATGAAAAAGAATCACTTGTTTAAAAAAAAAATTAATTGTGCTTTCATATGTATTTACCCCCTTTGCTATGAAGCCCCCAAATAAGATCTGGTGCAACCAATTACCTTCATCAGTCATATAATTAGTTAAATAAAGTCTACCAGTGTGCAAAAGTGTCACATGATCTCAGTATATATACACCTGTTCTGAAAGTCTGCAACACCACTAAGCAAGGAGCACCACCAAGCAAGTGGGACCATGAAGACTAATGAGCTCTCCAAACAGGTCAGAGACAACATTGTGGAGAAGTACAGATCAGGGTTGGTAAAAAAAAAAATCAGAAACTTTGAACATCCCACAGAGCACCATTAAATCCGTTATTAAAAAATGGAAAGAATATGGCACCACAACAAACCTGCCAAGAGAGGGCTGCCCACCAAAACTCACGGACCAGGCAAGGAGGGCATTAATGAGAGAAGCAAACAAAGAGACCAAAGATAACCCTGAATGAGCTGCAAAGCTCCAAAGGGGAGATTGGAGAATCTGTCAAGCCGTACACTTCACAGAGCTGGACTTTACAGAAGAGTGACCAGAAGAAAAGCCATTGCTTAAAGAACAAAATAAGCAAACACGTTCAGTGTTCACCAAAAGGCATGTGGGAGACTCCCCAAACATATGGAAGAAGGTACTCTGGTCAGATGAGACTAAAAATTAGCTTTTTGGCCATCAAGGACAATGTCTGGCGCAAACCCAACACCTCCCATCACCTCGAGAACACCATCCCCACAGTGAAGCATGGTGGTGTGGGGATGTTTTTCATCGGTAGGGACTTGGAAACTGGTCAGAATTGAAGGAATGATGGATGGCGTTAAATACAGGGAAATTCTTGAGGGAAACCTGTTTGTCTTCCAAAGATTTGAGACTGGGACGGAGGTTCACCTTCCAGCAGGACAATGACCCTAAGCATACTGCTAAAGCAACACTCGAGTGGTTTAAGGGGAAATATTTACATATCTTGGAATGGCCTAGTCAAAGCCCAGACCTCAATCCAATTGAGAATATGTGGTATGACTTAAAGATTGCGGTACACCAGCGGAAACCATCCAACTTGAAGGAACTGTAGCAGTTTTGCCGTGAAGAAAAGGCAAAAATCCCAGTGGCTAGATGTGTCAAGCTTATAGACACATAGCCCAAGAGACTTGCAGCTGTAATTGCTTCAAAAGGTGGCTCTAGGAAAATTAAATGATACAACCCCCCCAAAAAATGTATTTTAATTCCAGGTTGTCAGGCCACTGTACTTAAATGTTACAAAGCCATTTGTTGGTTAAAAACAATGCCACCAGCAAGTAGGTCCTTATCATTTGGTACATGCAGGTTATACTTTTAGCCGTCATCATGGTTACTCAGGCCGCAACAATGCCATACCTTTCTAAATCACTGTCAGTGGTGGAGCACAAAACAAACAGTACAATATCCCTCATTCTCTTGCTAAAAGTCTGTGTTTATCAGCGTGTTCCCAGCTTTGCAAAGACAGCTAAACTCAACACCAGGTGAGGGAGTAGTGCATCATGGAGACATCGGCTTGAGGTGGGGTGAGTGGGGTAGAGGTGGACCAAGAAGTAGACTGTAATATCCTCCAATGATCTTGCTGTCAGTGATATGGGTGGATGGTGAGAGACACGTCAGCAATTGTTTTCTGTGTCTCGTACTGTAGTGGGTTTATGGAAATGCCAAAGGGCACTGAAAGGTGAGACCAAGGTATTACCCATCCAGGGATTGTACGAGTTCTCACAACTACTTTTGTTTTTGATAATTCCCACCCACCCCATCACAATGCTGTAGACACCTTGGGGAATACGTAGAAAACGTAAGCTCATTCGTAGCTCATTCACAGCCATATAAGGAGTCATTGGCATGAGGCGGTTTTAAAAAATGCGGCACTTCCGGATTGGATTTTTATCTGGGTTACGCCTGTAACATCAGTTTTGGAAACGTCAGAGTGTTTTCTATCCAAAGCTGTCAATTATATGCATAGTCGAGCATCTTGTCGTGACAAAATATCCCGTTTCAAACGGGAATGTTTTTTATCCAAAAATGAAAATACTGCCCCCAAGTTATCAAAGGATAACATGATTACATCAGTAATGAAATGGCAAATGGCTCCAAAATTATATAAATCACTTTTTAGGTGTGAAGTTATCTTAAACCTATGTGACATTGTCTCAAACGTGTATCTTAATCTTGTAGCATGGCACTATAAACTCTGTCTGTTCTCTCTTACAATGTAGGTTTCATTCTTGGCTATTTTTTTAATTTCACCTTTATTTAACCAGGTAGGCTAGTTGAGAACAAGTTCTCATTTGCAACTGCGACCTGGCCAAGATAAAGCATAGCAGTGTGAACAGACAGCAACACAGAGTTACACATGGAGCAAAAATTAACAAGTCAATAACACAGTAGAAAAAAAGAGAGTCTATAGACATTGTGAGCAAAAGGCATGAGGAGGTAGGCGAATAATTACAATTTTGCAGATTAACACTGGAGTGATAAATGATCAGATGGTCATGTACAAGTAGAGATATTGGTGAGCAAAAGAGCAGAAAAGTAAATAAATAAAAACAGTATGGGGATGAGGTAACTATGTACAGCTGCAGCAAACGGTTAGCTGCTCAGATAGCAGATGTTTGAAGTTGGTGAGGGAGATTAAAGTCTCCAACTTCAGCGATTTTTGCAATTCGTTCCAGTCACAGGCAGCAGAGAACTGGAACGAAAGGCGGCCAAATTAGGTGTTGGCTTTAGGGATGATCAGTGAGATACACCTACTGGAGCACGTGCTACGGGTGGGTGTTGCCATCGTGACCAGTGAACTGAGATAAGGCGGAGCTTTACCTAGCATGGACATGTAGATGACCTGGAGCCAGTGGGTCTGGCGACGAATATGTAGCGAGGGCCAGCCGACTAAGAGCATACAGGTCGCAGTGGTGGGTGGTATAAGGTGCTTTAGTAACAAAACGGTTGGCACTGTGATAAACTGCATCCAGTTTGCTGAGTAGAGTATTGGAAGCTATTTTGTAGATGACATTGCCGAAGTCGAGGATCGGTAGGATAGTCAGTTTTACTAGGGTAAGTTTGGCGGCGTGAGTGAAGGAGGCTTTGTTGCAGAATAGAAAGGCGATTCTAGATTTGATTTTAGATTGGAGATGTTTGATATGAGTCTGGAAGGAGAGTTTACAGTCTAGCCAGACACCAAGGTACTTATAGATGTCCACATATTCTAGGTCGGAACCATCCTGGGTGGTGATGCTAGTCGGGCGTGTGGGTGCAGGCAGCGAACGGTTGAAAAGCATGCATTTGGTTTTACTAGCGTTTAATAGCAGTTGGAGGCCACGGAAGGAGTGTTGTATGGCATTGAAGCTCTTTTGGAGGTTAGATAGCACAGTGTCCAAGGACGGGCCGGAAGTATACAGAATGGTGTCATCTGTGTAGAGGTGGATCAGGGAATCGCCCGCAGCAAGAGCAACATCATCGATATATACAGAGAAAAGAGTCTGCCCGAGAATTGAACCCTGTGGCACCCCCATAGAGGCTGCCAGAGGACCGGACAGCATGCCCTCCGATTTGACACACTGAACTCTGTCTGCAAAGTAGTTGGTGAACCAGGCAAGGCAGTCATCAGAAAATTGTACCAGCAGCCTTTAATTTTGTGGTATGTTAGGCGTGTGTAACATAATGCTGCATTATGTTGCGGCCTGTTGTTCAATCATGACTGAAGTGTAGTTACCTTATCAGCAATCAATAGTCACCGACTCATTCTACTGCTCTCTCTCCTTAAAACAGAAGTTTCACTCATGGCTAATTTACCAGCAGCCTTTAACTTTGTGTTATCTTTAAAAAAATTAAAAATAAAAGCCAATGCCAAGAGTGTGCAAAGCATGAAGGCAAAGTCTGGCTACTTGAAGAATCTCAAATATAAAGTAAATTTTCATTTGTTTAATTAACACTTTTTTGGTTACTGACTGATTCCATATGTGTTATTTCATAGTTTTGATGTCTTCACAAGTATTCTACTTGTAGAAAATAGTAAAAATAAAGAAACCCTTGAGTGAGTAGTTGTGTCCAAACTTTTGACTGGTACTGTATGTAAATTGTAAATGTATTTTCCTGTTATGTATCGAACCCCAGGAAGACGAGCTGTCGCCATTGGCGTTGGCTAATGGGGATCCCAATCAAATCTACATCCTACCACACTGGAATGCTGCTGTAACTTCTGCTCCTTCAGTCTGTTTTTAATGCAAATGTACCAAACACATAGATTATAAAGTGTTCAATTAATCCATGTCCAAGAAGTTACGGACCTTGGTTTTTCCCATGACTGACACAACTCATGGCTTGTCAAAGCTCATAGTCATCTCCTGAAGTCCACGATCAGCTCCTTGATTTTTAGGTTATTTTTCTGGCACCACTACACCAGGGCCCTCTCCTCCTCCATGTAGGCTATGTCTGTGTTTTTGGTAATCAAACCTACTTTCACAATTATGTTATACCAATTATCACACACACACACACACACACACACACACACACACACACACACACACACACACACACACACACACACACACACACACACACACACACACACACACACACACACACACACACACACACAATATATGTTCTCAGTCGCGGAGCTATATGTCATTTTGACTTGTGAGGGGTAAACAAGAACAATGTATGATCTCACCACAGGTATCCAGGCAATCATATTGGCTGTTGAGTTGTCTCACCTACAACCTGCCAGCGCCCTCATTGGCTAAATGAGGTGTTAATGGACACTCAGAAGGTTTCACCTGTCATGTGGACTTATCATGTTATCATGTGGATAACCAAAGCCAGAGAGTGACCTGAGCACCTTCTCTAATTGCTTCTTCTGTATGGTGCTATTGAATTCAAAAGGATATGTGTTCGGCCAAGCAAGACTATAGTATACGTATATATATATATATCAATGTTTTTCTATTCCAGTAGCTCTCCACAATGAAAACGTAACAAAGGTCTGTGGCAGGCCATATGTTACATCTGGGCTCAGCATTTATCCATCCACAAGGGAACCTGAGATGCAGCGAAGGTATGCATTGAAAGTCAATAGATGGTATATTTTGTATACAAGGGAGAAGGCAGTTGCCATTTCATGTCTGTGCACTGGAGGTGGGATCTAAAAACAACTACCGATCCATCTTGATTTGTTTAATCTTCACTATACTAAACAAAAATATAAACGCAACATGTAAAGTCTTGATCCCAGAAATGTTCCATACTCACAAAAAGTGTTTCACTCAAATTTTGTGCACAGATTTTTTGCATCCTTTTAGTGAACATGTCTCCTTTGCCAAGATAATCCATCCAGGTGTGACATATAAAGAAGCTGATTAAACAGCATAATTATTACACAGGTACACCTTGTGCTGGGGACAAGAAAATGCCACTCTAAAATGTGCAGTTGTGTCACACAACATAATGCCACAAATGTCTCAAGTTTTGAGGGAGCGTGCAGTTGGCATGCTGACCGCAAGAGTGTCCACCAGAGATGTTGTCAGAGAATCTAATGTTAATTTCTTAACAATAAGCCACCTTGTTGTTTGAGAGTATTTGGCAGTATGTCCAACCGGTCAGTTGTCCAGCACATCCAACCTGTTCTCGGGGTGATGAGAGGTGTTGGGTTTGCACCAGACATAGCGTTTTCCTTGATGGCCAAAAAGCTAAATTTGAGTCTCATCTGACCAAAGTACAATCTTCCATATGTTTGGGGAGTCTCCCCCTACTTTTGTCTTGAAGCAACAACTTTTTTCTGGCCACTCTGCTGTAAAGCCCAGCTCTGTGGAGTGTACGGCTTAAAGTGGTCCTATGGACAGATACTTCAATCTCCGCTGTGGAGCTTTGCAGCTCCTTCAGGGTTATCTTTGGTCTCTTTGTTGCATCTCTGATTAATACCCTCCTTGCCTGGTCCATCAGTTTTGGTGGGCAGCCCTCTCTTGTCAGGTTGGTTGTGGTGCCATATTCTTTCCATTTTTTAATAAAGGTTTTAATGGTGCTCCATGGGATGTTCAAAGTTTCAGATATTTTTTTATAACCCAACCCTGAACTGTACTTCTCTACAACTTTGTCCCTGACCTGTTTAGAAAGCTCATTGGTCTTCATGGTCCCACTTACTTGGTGGTGCCCCTTTCTTAGTGGTGTTGCAGACTCTGTGGCCTTTCACAACAGGTGTATTATGCTGAGATCATGTGACAGATTATTTGACACTTAGATTGCACACAGGTGGACTTTATTTAACTAATTATATGACTTCTGAAGGTAATTGGTTGCACCAGATATTATTTAGGGGCTTAATAACAAAGGGGGTGAATACATATGTACAAACCACTTTTCCTTTTTCTATTTTTTTTCACTTCACCCATTTCGACTACTTTGTGTATGTCCATTACATGAAATCCAAATAAAAATATATTTAAATTATAGGTTGTAATGCAACAAAATTTGAAAAACGCCAAGGTGGATGAAAACTTTTGCAAGGCACTGTATGTCTTCAGCTGTACTGTGGAAAGTGGCTTTCTAAACAATACAGCTGGCTCATGGAATCACCAGTGCTAGATTCAGGCTTTGGCCTGTTTTTGCTATATATTTGTTGGCAGTGGCGAAAGTAAGACCGCCGGTCGGCTCTATAGCAGCTGTCCAGCCTCAGGCTACCACATTAATCTTCTTGCACTAAGTCAGGCCTTGGCACCCACCTCCTCTCTCTCTCTTACACACACCAGACTTTAAGAGTAGGTGGGAAATGTATAAAGTTGTCAGTAATATTCATGGTCATGCTGCTCAAGTGCTTTATTGTGTATAAAAGTGAGGTGGAGGCAGCTGACTACTGTTCCTTCGTGGTCAGAGTGTGTCTTTCTTTTTGGACTCTCCAACATGAGTTTGTGTGCATGTCTGCACGGTGACCCACTTAGGGTTGCTGAGTCTACTGAAAGCTATTTCCCCCATAATACAAAGATGCTCCCTGAAGAATGCACTTGTTCATCGCACCACATGGATTTACACTAGCAATTCCAGGTCTCTCGGAACCCCACTTCAAGCCAACGATGCATCTTTTGGACAGCAACATTCTAACATTCTAATAAATACATTTGATACAGGAAAAATGATAATTTGCTTGTCTTTATGAAGGTCTTCGGTAACACTCTAAATATTTACAAGAACATAATAGAATTTATTAGTTTATTTAGTTCATTTATTTATTTATTCAAGACTATCCTACCAACGGGACATTAAAAACTGGAATATCTTATGTTTCACAGAGTTGCGGTAGAGGCGGAACAGAACAGATGCCTCCGGTAAGACAAGGAGTGGCAGTTTATGTATATTTGTCAATAACAGCTGGAGCGCACAATCAAATATTAAGGAAGTCTCAAGGTTTTTCTCGACTAAGGTAGAGTATCTCATGATAAGCTGTATACCACACTATTTACTTTAGGGCTCCCAAGTGTCGCAGCAGTCTAAGCCCCTGCATTTCAGTGTTAGAGGAGTCACTTCAGACTCAAATCAAATCAAAATCCAGTTTTATTGGTCACATACACATGGTTAGCAGATGTTATTGCGAGTGTAGTGAAATGCTTGTGCTTCTAGTTCCGACAGTGCAGCAATATCTAACAAGTAATATCTAATAAATACCTAATACCTAATACCTAATACACACAAATCTAAGTAAAGGAATTTAATAAGAATATATAAATATGGATGAGCAATGACAGAGTGGCATAGGCTAAGATGCAATTGAGAGTATAGAATACAGATGTATACATGAGATGAGTAATGCAATGATATGTAAACATTATTAAAGTGGCATTATTAAAGTGACTAGTGTTCCATTTACTAAACTGGCCAATGATTTCAAGTCTGTATGGAGGCAGCAGTCTCTGTGCTAGTGATGGCAGTTTAACATTCTGATGGCCTAGAGATAGAGAAGCTGTTTTTCAGTCTCTCGGTTCCAGCTTTGATGCACCTGTACTGACCTCGCCTTCTGGATGGGAGCGGGGTGAAAAGGTAGTGGCTCGGGTGGTTGTTTTATTTTGTCCTTTCTGTGACATTGGGTGCTGTAGGTGTCCTGGAGGACAGGTCGTTTGTTCCCGTTGATGCGTTGTGCAGACCGCACCAACCTCTGGAGAGCACTGCGGTTGGAGGCGGTGCAGTTGCCGTACCAGGTGGTGATACAGCCCAACAGGATGCTCTGAATTGTGCATCTTTTTTTCATTTTTTTTCACCTTTATTTAACCAGGTAGGCAGGTTAGTTGAGAACAAGTTCTCATTTACAACTGCGACCTGGCCAAGATAAAGTATAGCAGTGTGAACAGACAGCAACACAGAGTTACACATGGAGTAAACAATTAACAAGTCAATAACACAGTAGAAAAAAAGAAAAAAATAGTCTATATACATTGTGTGCATAAGGCATGAGGAGGTAGGCGAATAATTACAATTTAGCAGATTAACACTGGAGTGAAAAATGATCAGATGGTCATGTGCAGGTAGAGATACTGGTGTGCAAAAGAGCAGAAAAGTAAATAAATAAAAACAGTATGGGGATGAGGTAACTATGTACAGCTGCAGCGATCGGTTAGCTGCTCAGATAGCAGATGTTTAAAGTTGGTGAGGGAGATAAGAGTCTCCAACTTCAACGATTTTTGCAAATCGTTCCAGTCACAGGCAGCAGAGAACTGGAAGGAAAGGTGGCCAAATTAGGTGTTGGCTTTAGGGATGATCAGTGAGATACACCTGCTGGAGCGCGTGCTACGGGTGGGTGTTGCTATCGTGACCAGTGAACTGAGATAAGGTGGAGCTTTACCTAGTATGGACTTGTAGATAACCTGGAGCCAGTGGGTCTGGTGACGAATATGTAGCGAGGGCCAGCCGACTAGAGCATACAGGTCACAGTGGTGGGTGGTATAACGTGCTTTAGTAACTAAGTGGATGGCACTGTGATAAACTGCATCCAGTTTGCTGAGTAGAGTATTGGAAGCCATTTTGTAGATGACATATGCTACAGATGCTACTGAGCCAGATGTCTGTGTCAGGGGAGAAGCTCCAGGTGGTATCCAATTTTAAGTACCTTGGCATCATACTTGATTCCAACCTCTCTTTTAAAAAGCATGTGAAAAAGCTAATTCAAATAACTAAATTCAATCTAGCTAATTTCCGATTTATACGAAATTGTTTGACTACAGAGGTAGCAAAACTGTACTTCAAATCTATGATACTCCCCCACTTAACATACTGCTTGACTAGTTGGGCACAAGCTTGCTGTACAACATTAAAACCTATTCAGTCTGTCTACAAACAGGCTCTCAAAGTGCTTGATAGGAAGCCCAATAGCCATCATCATTGTCACATCCTTAGAAAACATGAGCTCTTGAGTTGGGAAAATCTTGTGCAATACACCGACGCATGTCTTGTATTCAAGATCCTTAATGGCCTGGCTCCCCCTCCACTCAATATTTTTGTTAAACAGAAAACCCAGACATATGGCAGCAGATCCACAAGGTCTGCCATGAGAGGTGACTGTATAGTTCCCCTAAGGAAAAGCACCTTTAGTAAATCTGCATTCTCTGTGAGAGCTTCCCATGTCTGGAATACACTGCCATCAGACACACATAACACCACCACATATCACACTTTCACAAAATGCTTGAAGACATGGCTAAAGTTCAATCAGATTTGTGAACATGGTCCCTAGCTGTGTGTTGCCGCTTTCCATGTTGTCTGATGTCTGTAGCTTGTGAGGTGTGGAAACACTTTGTTGCTTTTATGAATTTTGTCTTGCTGCTTTTTGTTCTATGTTGCTCTGTCTGTATGCTACGTCTTGCTTGTCCTATGTTGCTCTGTCTGTATGCTATGTCTTGCTTGTCCTATGTTGCTATGTTGCTATGTCTATGGTGCTATTGTCTATATTGTAATTGTTTTTAATAACCTGCCCAGGGACTGCGGTTGAAAATTAGCCGGCTGGCTAAAACCGGCACTTTTACTGAAACGTTGATTAATGTGCACTGTCCCTGTAAAAATAAAATAAACTAAACTAAAAAACATCGCCGATGTCAAGGATCGGTAGGATAGTCAGTTTTACTATGGTAAGTTTGGCAGCGTGAGTGAAGGAGGCTTTGTTGCTAAATAGAAAGCCGATTCTAGATTTTATTTGAGTCTGGAAGGAGAGTTTACAGTCTAGCCAGACACCTAAGTACTTATAGATGTCCACATATTCTAGGTCGGAACCATCCAGGGTGATGATGCTAGTCGGGCGCGCGGGTGCAGGCAGCGAACGGTTGAAAAGCATGCATTTTGTTTTACTAGCGTTTAAGAGCAGTTGGAGGCTACGGAAGGAGTGTTGTATGGCATTGAAGCTCGTTTGGAGGTTAGATAGCGCAGTGTCCAAGGAAGGGCCAGAAGGATACAGAATGGTGATGTCTGCGTAGCGCTGGATCAGGGAATTGCCTGCAGCAAGAGCAACATCATTGATATATACAGAGAAAAGAGTCGGCCCGAGAATTGAACCCTGTGGCACCCCCATAGAGACTGCCAGAGGACCGGACAGCATGCCCTCCGATTTGACACACTGAACTGTCTGCAAAGTAGTTGGAGAACCAGGCAAGGCAGTCATTAGAATAACCGAGGCTACCGAGTCTGCCGATAAGAATATGGTGATTGACAGAGTGGCCAGATTGAAGAAGACGGCTGCACAGTACGGTCTTTTATCGATGGGGATTATGATATCGTTTAGTACCTTGTGCGTGGCTGAGGTGCACCCGTGACCAGCTCGGAAACCAGATTGCACAGCGGAGAAGGTACAGCGGGATTCGAGATGGTCAGTGATCTGTTTGTTGACTTGGCTTTCGAAGACCTTAGATAGGCAGGACAGGATGGATATAGGTCTGTAACAGTTTGGGTCCAGGGTGTCTCCCCTTTTGAAGAGGGGGATGACCGTGGCAGCTTTCCAGTCCTTGGGGATCTCAGACCATATGAAAGAGAGGTTGAACAGGCTGGTAATAGGGGTTGCGACAATGCGACATTTTTTGAAACCGCCTCATGCCAATGACTCCTTATATGGCTGTGAATTAGCTACGAATGAGCTTACGTTTTCCACGTTTTCCCAAAGGTGTCTACAGCATTGGGACGTCTTTTTAGGCATTTCCCTTGAAGAATGGCTGCAAGGGACCATATATGGCATGTGGTCACATGGTGTCTCCACGCCATTTTTCCAATCGCTTCTTATGAGAAACCAACTGCCTCGACGGATATATTATCAAATATATTTGTTAAAAACACCTTGAGGATGGATCCTAAACAACATTGGCCATGTTTCTGTCGATATTATGTAGCTTATTTTGAAAAAAGTTTGCCGATATAGTTGTAGCATTTTTCGGCCGATTTCTCAGCCAAGTATGGTGAAGGAAAAAAGGAACATTTGCTATCTAACTGGGAGTCTCCTGAGTGAAAGCATTCGAAGTTCTTCAAAGGTAAATGATTTAATTTGGTTGCTTTTCTTATTTTCGTGAAAATTTTGCCTGCTGCCAGCAGAGCCTAGCATAGCATTATGCATTTACATTACATTACATTTAAGTCATTTAGCAGACGCTCTTATCCAGAGCGACTTACAAATTGGTGCATTCACCTTATGACATCCAGTGGGACAGTCACTTAACAATAGTGCATCTAAAACTTAGGGGGGGTGGGGTGAGAGGGATTACTTATCCTATCCTAGGTATTCCTTAAAGAGGTGGGGTTTCAGGTGTCTCCGGAAGGTGGTGATTGACTCCGCTGTCCTGGCGTCGTGAGGGAGTTTGTTCCACCATTGGGGGGCCAGGGCAGCGAACAGTTTTGACTGGGCTGAGCGGGAGCTGTACTTCCTCAGTGGTAGGGAGGCGAGCAGGCCAGAGGTGGATGAACGCAGTGCCCTTGTTTGGGTGTAGGGCCTGATCAGAGCCTGGAGGTACTGAGGTGCCGTTCCCCTCACAGCTCCGTAGGCAAGCACCATGGTCTTGTAGCGGATGCGAGCTTCAACTGGAAGCCAGTGGAGAGAACGGAGGAGCGGGGTGACGTGAGAGAACTTGGGAAGGTTGAACACCAGACGGGCTGCGGCGTTCTGGATGAGTTGAAGGGGTTTAATGGCACAGGCAGGGAGCCCAGCCAACAGAGAGTTGCAGTAATCCAGACGGGAGATGACAAGTGCCTGGATTAGGACCTGCGCCGCTTCCTGTGTGAGGCAGGGTCGTACTCTGCGGATGTTGTAGAGCATGAACCTACAGGAACGGGCCACCGCCTTGATGTTAGTTGAGAACGACAGGGTGTTGTCCAGGATCACGCCAAGGTTCTTGGCGCTCTGGGAGGAGGACACAATGGAGTTGTCAACCGTGATGGCGAGATCATGGAACGGGCAGTCCTTCCGCGGGAGGAAGAGCAGCTCCGTCTTGCCGAGGTTCAGCTTGAGGTGGTGATCCGTCATCCACACTGATATGTCTGCCAGACATGCAGAGATGCGATTCGCCACCTGGTCATCAGAAGCGGGAAAGGAGAAGATTAATTGTGTGTCGTCTGCATAGCAATGATAAGAGAGACCATGTGAGGTTATGACAGAGCCAAGTGACTTGGTGTATAGCGAGAATAGGAGAGGGCCAAGAACAGAGCCCTGGTGGACACCAGTGGTGAGAGCGCGTGGTGAGGAGACAGATTCTCGCCACGCCACCTGGTAGGAGCGACCTGTCAGGTAGGACGCAATCCAAGCATGGGCCGCGCCGGAGATGCCCAACTCGGAGAGGGTGGAGAGGAGGATCTGATGGTTCACAGTATCGAAGGCAGCCGATAGATCTAGAAGGATGAGAGCAGAGGAGAGAGAGTTAGCTTTAGCAGTGCGGAGCGCCTCCGTGATACAGAGGAGAGCAGTCTCAGTTGAATGACTAGTCTTGAAACCTGACTGATTTGGATCAAGAAGGTCATTCAGAGAGAGATAGCGGGAGAGCTGGCCAAGGACGGCACGTTCAAGAGTTTTGGAGAGAAAAGAAAGAAGGGATACTGGTCTGTAATTGTTGACATCAGAGGGATCAAGTGTAGGTTTTTTTCAGAAGGGGTGCAACTCTCGCTCTCTTGAAGACGGAAGGGACGTAGCCAGCGGTCAGGGATGAGTTGATGAGCGAGGTGAGGTAAGGGAGAAGGTCTCCGGAAATGGTCTGGAGAAGAGAGGAGGGGATAGGGTCAAGCGGGCAGGTTGTTGGGCGGCCGGCCGTCACAAGACGCGAGATTTCATCTGGAGAGAGAGGGGAGAAAGAGGTCAGAGCACAGGGTAGGGCAGTGTGAGCAGAACCAGCGGTGTCGTTTGACTTAGCAAACGAGGATCGGATGTCGTCGACCTTCTTTTCAAAATGGTTGACGAAGTCATCTGCAGAGAGGGAGGAGGGGGGAGGGGGCGGAGGATTCAGGAGGGAGGAGAAGGTGGCAAAGAGCTTCCTAGGGTTAGAGGCAGATGCTTGGAATTTAGCGTGGTAGAAAGTGGCTTTAGCAGCAGAGACAGAGGAGGAAAATGTAGAGAGGAGGGAGTGAAAGGATGCCAGGTCCGCAGGGAGGCGAGTTTTCCTCCATTTCCACTCGGCTGCCCGGAGCCCTGTTCTGTGAGCTCGCAATGAGTCATCGAGCCACGGAGCGGGAGGGGAGAACCAAGCCGGCCTGGAGGATAGGGGACATAGAGAGTCAAGGGATGCAGAGAGGGAGGAGAGGAGGGTTGAGGAGGCAGAATCAGGAGATAGGTGGGAGAAGGTTTGAGCGGAGGGAAGAGATGATAGGATGGAAGAGGAGAGAGTAGCGGGGGAGAGAGAGCGAAGGTTGGGACGGCGCGATACCATCCGAGTAGGGGCAGTGTGGGAGGTGTTGGATGAGAGCGAGAGGGAAAAGGATACAAGGCAGTGGTCGGAGACTTGGAGGAGTTGCAATGAGGTTAGTGGAAGAACAGCATCTAGTAAAGATGAGGTCGAGCGTATTGCCTGCCTTGTGAGTAGGGGGGAAGGTGAGAGGGTGAGGTCAAAAGAGGAGAGGAGTGGAAAGAAGGAGGCAGAGAGGAAAGAGTCAAAGGTAGACGTGGGGAGGTTAAAGTCGCCCAGAACTGTGAGAGGTGAGCCGTCCTCAGGAAAGGAGCTTATCAAGGCATCAAGCTCATTGATGAACTCTCCGAGGGAACCTGGAGGGCGATAAATGATAAGGATGTTAAGCTTGAAAGGGCTAGTAACTGTGACAGCATGGAATTCAAAGGAGGCGATAGACAGATGGGTAAGGGGAGAAAGAGAGAATGACCACTTGGGAGAGATGAGGATCCCGGTGCCACCACCCCGCTGACCAGACGCTCTCGGGTGTGCGAGAACACGTGGGCGGACGAAGAGAGAGCAGTAGGAGTAGCAGTGTTGTCTGTGGTGATCCATGTTTCCGTCAGTGCCAAGAAGTCGAGGGACTGGAGGGAGGCATAGGCTGAGATGAACTCTGCCTTGTTGACCGCAGATTGGCAGTTCCAGAGGCTACCGGAGACCTGGAACTCCACGTGGGTCGTGCGCGCTGGGACCACCAGAGTAGGGTGGCCGCGGCCACGCGGTGAGGAGCGTTTGTATGGTCTGTGCAGAGAGGAGAGAACAGGGATAAACAGACACATAGTTGACAGGCTACAGAAGAGGCTACGCTAATGCAAAGGAGATTGGAATGACAAGTGGACTACACGTCTCGAATGTTCAGAAAGTTAAGCTACGTAGCAAGAATCTTATTGACTAAAATGATTAAAATGATACAGTACTGCTGAAGTAGGCCAGCTGGCAGTGGGTGCGTTGTTGACACTACACTAATCAAGTCGTTCCGTTGAGTGTAATAGTTTCTGCAGTGTTGCTATTCGGGGGCTAGCAGGCTAGCTAGCAGTGTTGTTTACGTTACGTTGCGTTAAAAGAACGACAATAGATGGCTAGCGAACCTAGAAAATCGCTCTAGACTACACAATTATCTTTGATACAAAGACGGCTATGTAGCTAGCTAAGTAGCTAGCTACGATCAAACAAATCAAACCGTTGTACTGTAATGAAATGAAGTGAAAATGTGATACTACCTGTGAATGCGACCAGGTAGTTGAGTTCTATACAGAAGACGTTGGCTAGCGTTGGCTAGCTAGCAGAGTCACCTACGTTAAGGACGACAAATAGCTGGCTAGCTAACCTCGGTAAATTAAGATAATCACTCTACGACTACACACTCTAAACCTAAACAACACAATTATCTTGGATACGATGATACGAAGACAGCAAAGACAGCTATGTAGCTAGCTAACACTAAACTAATCAAGTCGTTCAGTTGAGTGTAATAGTTTCTCCAGTGCAGCTAATCAGTGGACGTTAGCTAGCTGGCTAGTGAAGACTACGTTAGGACGGCGAAATACGATAATTACGCAATTATCTTTGATACAAAGACGGCTATGTAGCTAGCTGAGAAGAAATTGCTAAGATAAGACAAATCAAACCGTTGTGATATAATGAAATATAATGAAAAAGTTATACTACCCGTGGGAGCGAAGTGCAGATGCGACCACTCGCTCCAACCGGAACCGGAAGTTCCGGTTAAACTTACACAAATGTTTGTCTAGCGTTGGCTGTAACGCATATTTTGAAAATCTGAGATGACAGTGTTGTTAACAAAAGGCTTAGCTTGTGTTTGAATATATTTATTTCATTTCATTTTCGATTTTCATGAATAGGAAAAGTTTCTAGGGGTATTTATGTCCGTTGCGTTATGCTAATGCTTTGAGGCTATGATTACGCTCCCGGATACGGGTTTGCTCGTCACAACTGGTTAATCACAGAAGTCAACAAATGAGGGTGCCTGGAGACATGCAGGGCCTGGGTTTACCTCCACATCACCCGCGGAACAGAGGAGGAGTAGGATGAGGGCGAGGCTAAAGGCTATGAAAACTGGTCCCCTAGAGCGTTGGGGACACTGAATAAAAGGAGCAGATTTCTGGGCGTGGTAGAATATATTCAGGGCATAATGCGTAGACAGGGTATGGTGGGGTGCGGGTACAGCGGCGGTAAGCCCAGGCACTGGGTGATGATAAGAGAGGTTGTATCTCTGGACATGCTGGTTGTAATGGGTGAGGTCACTGCATGTGTGAAAGGTGGGACAAAGGAGGTATCAGAGGTATGAAGAGTGGAACTAGGGGGTCCATTGTAAACTAAAACAATTATAACTAACCTGAACAACAGTATACAAGGCATATTGACATTTGAGAGAGACATACAGCGAGGCATAAAGTAATCTCATGTGTTGATTGGGAGAGCTATCTAAAACAACAGCTGAGACAACAACAGCTAATCAGCTAACACAACATTAGCTTTTGACATTATCGATCATAGTCTGCTGCTGGAAAAACGTATGTGTTATGGCTTTACACCCCTGCTATAATGTGGATAAAGAGTTACCTGTCTAACAGAACACAGAGGGTGTTCTTTAATGTAAGCGTCTCCAACATAATCCATCTAGAATCAAGAATTTCCCAGGGCATCTGTCTATGCCCCTTACATTTTTCAATCTTCACTAACGACATGCCACTGGCTTTGAGTAAAGCGGATGACTTAACACTATACATGTCAGCTACTACAGCGACTGAAATGACTGCAACACTTAACAAAGAGCTACAGTTAGTTTCAGAATGAGTGGCAAGGAATAAGTTAGTCTTAAATATTTCAAAAACTTTCAAAAGTATTGTATTTGGGACAAATCATTCCCTAAACCCTGAACCTCAACTAAATTGTGCATTGAAGAGTGTGGAGACTGTCATGGTCAAAACATGGTCAAAACATATTTATGGGGAGTTTTTCCATAATAAAGCACTGCTCTGCCTTCTTAACAGTACTATCAACAAGGCAGATCGTACAGGCTCTAGTTTTGTCACACCTGGACTACTGTTTAGTCGTGTGGTCAGGTGCCACAAAGAGGGATTAAGAGGGACACAGAGCTAACAATGTCAATCTCTCCTGGCTCAAAGTGGAGAAGAGATTGACATCATCACTACTTGTACGAGAGGTTGAATGCACCGAGCTGTCTGTTTGAACTACTGGCACACAGCTCGGACACCCATGAATACCCCACAAGACATGTCACCAGAGGTCTTTTCACAGCCCCCAAGTCCAGAACAGACTATGGGAGGTGCACAGTACTATATCGAGCCATGACTACATGGAACTCTATTCTACAAACAAGCAACTCATGCAAGCAGTAAAATTTTATAGAAAAAAACAGATACAAATACACCTTATGGAACAGCGGGGACTGTGAAGAAGCACAACCATAGGCACAGACACATGCATACACACAAAATATGTTTTGTAATGTTTTTAAAATTGTATAACTGCCTTAAAAACTACTTATGGCTCCAATCGCGTTAATGGGATCGATATGACAACAGCCAGTAAAAGGGCAGGGCATCAAAATCAAAACAACAGAAATCTCATAATTAAAATTCCTCAAACATACATGTATCTTATACTGTTTTAAAGGTAATCTTGTTGTTAATCCCACCACAGTGTCCGATTTCAAATAGGCTTTACAGCGAAAGCACCACAAACAATTATGTTAGGTGACCACCAATTCACAGAAAAACACAGCCATTTTCCAGCTTAATAGAGGAGTCACAAAAAAGCACAAATAGAGAACCTTTGATGATCTTCATCAGATGACACTCATAGGACTTCATGTTACACAATACATGTATGTGTTGTTTGATAAAGTTCATATTTATCAAAACATCTCAGTATACATTGGGCACGTTACGTTCACTAGTTCCAAAAACATCTGGTGATATTGCAGAGAGCCACATAGTTTTACAGAAATACTCATTACAAATGTTGATAAATACAACTGTTAGACATGGAAATATAGATATACCTCTCCTTAATGCAACCGCTGCGTCAGATTTAAAAAAAAACTTTACGGAAAAAGCAAACCATACATCAATCTGAGAAGGCGCTCAGAAAATAAATAAAATTACCCGCCATGTTAGAGTCAACAGGAATCAGAAATCACATTATAAATATTCCCTTACCTTTGATGATCTTCATCATAATGCACTCCCAGGAATCCTAGTTCCACAATAAATGCTTGATTTGTTCGATAATGTCCATTATTTATGTCCAAATAGCTACTTTTGTTAGCGCGTTTAGTACACAATTCCAAACGCTCTTGCAGGTCCATCCAAACGTCGGACGAAAACTTCAAAAAGTTATATTACAGGTCGAAGAAACTTGTCAAACTAAGTATAGAATCAATCTTTAGGATGTTGTTATCATAACTCTTCAATAAAGTTCCAACCGGAGAATTCCTTTATCTGTAGAGAAGCCATGGAACGCAAGTCGCTATCATGTGAATTACGCATGACCAGGACTTGGCTCTCTGTCAGACAACTCACTCATTCAGCTCTCATTCAGCTCCACAACACAGTAGAAGCCTCATTCAAGTTTCTAAAGACAGTTGACATCTAGTGGAAGCCCTAGGAAGTGCAACTTCATCTATATCTCACTGTGTATTCAATAGGGTCTGAGTTCAAAAACGACAAACCTCAGATTTTCCAATTCCTGTTTGGATTTCTTCTCAGATTTTTGCCTGCCATATGAGTTCTGTTATACTCACAGACATCATTCAAACAGTTTTAGAAGCTTCAGATTGTTTTCTATCCAATACTACTAATAATATGCATATATTAGCAACTGGGACTGAGGAGCAGGCCATTGACTTTGGGCACCTCTGGGCACCTTTCATCCAAGCTACTCAATACTGCCCCTGCAGCCATAAGAAGTTAATTTTGCTGGACCCCAGGAAGAGTAGCTGCTGCTTTGGCATTAGCTAATGGGGATCCATAATAAATACAAATAACCTAACTTGCAAATCTAGAAAATGCACTGTAGATGCGTTTTTAGATATAGGCCTAAGTTTTTGCTTATAGTTTCCAACATTTTGGTTAGATATTTGTTAGTCAACTTGGATATAATTAGATACATGCTACTTCTCTTCTGTCATTACTTGTTGCCCTGGAAGACTAAATATACCCTTGCTCACCAGAATCATGTCATAAATCAATAGAATGCTTCAATCTAGTTGACATCGGTAAAGCTTGTTTCCTCTTTCATCTCTGCTTCTCTCGGAAGCAAAGACATTTAGGGGCCGAGGAGAAAGTGTAATAACTAACAAAACGGGGAAAACTTTTCAGTGCCAAATTTCCAAATGACATCATTTGACCGGTTTTAAGGAAGTTAAAACAATCCACCATGTTTTTTGAGAAGATTTCAGTTTGACTTGGATGCATATTATATGTGGTTGAAATACTACCAGATTTTACCATTTTTTTAATTTATTTTTTGTTAAAAAAAAATTAACCTTTATTTAACCAGGCAAGTCAGTTAAGAACACATTCTTATTTTCAATGACAGCTTGGGAACAGTGGGTTAACTGCCTGTTCAGGGGCAGAAAGACAGATTTGTACCTTGTCAGCCCGGGGGTTTGAACTTGCAACCTTCTGGTTACTTGTCCAACACTCTAACCACTAGGCTACGCTGCTGCCCCAATGCTGATAAAGATAGCACCTTTACAGAAGGCCCCTAACTGTACATTCATTCTCTCAAGATGCTGTAATAAATCAATCATATTTCTCCACTTATGCAGGAGTTAATATTCTACAGTATTAGACTATGTGAGATGTTGTAGGGGCCTAAAATTAACACCTGCCGCCTGCTAAATGGGGGTAGATTTTGGCATTGGCGGGTAAGAATGTCTACATCATCAGCGTGGGTGGTCACACTCAGGATAGTACAGTGCAAGCATTTCATAAAAAGTCTGATGTCAAGTACGGGCACGTGCAAGTTGTGATTTATAGCCAAATAAATGCTGCAGTAGCTGTTTTCTAAATATTTCTGCTGTTTTCGTATCTGGTAATGCACAAAGAAATATGAATCCTATCGTTATAGCTATCCCACTTCGTGCAGCAACATTGCCTATCTAGGGGGCTGTGGGCACTGTGAGTGAAGTGCTGAAATAATCATTTTTAGAAGCAGGTTATAAAAGTTGGTCTATGTGACTCTAAAGTCTACTAAAGTGATACATTTTCCTCGTGTTTCTTGGGTATTTACATTGTTTCGCTCACATGCCTTGAAATCCCTCCCAGACCATGAACAGACGGACATCTGCAAATACATAAGATGGCCACCACACTGGGAACGTGGCCCCTGGCCCAAGGAAGGGCTCGTCTCTCCCTCTCAGGAAAGACTGAGAGGACTTGGGGCCAAAGGGATTTCACTTATTCCCCCCAATCATAAACATAGAGGGCTCGGGGAAGCCCCTGTTATCCTCAGAGTAATCCCCATGGGAACATTCTGTGGAACTATGACCCTAGTTATACATCACTTAAGATGACATATTAGTTATATGTAATGTACTTTGAGGCCTACTGTAGATTTTCTCATGGCCCATCAAATTCTCCACCACGCAAAATGAACAGTGAATAAAGCAGGCCTGGAAAATAACAAAGGAACCAATAGCGAATGCTGTGGACTAGGAGCTGAAATTATGGATTTATAGAAAGTTCTCACATTTATAGGAATGACACAACCATGGAGGAACGACAGACGGCACACAGAGATGAAATAGTGCCCTTCATAATGTGTTTACATTTATATGAATGTGATATAACATCATGGTAGCCTCTGTCAGGCTCTGTCAGGAGTCATAAGACATCATAACACCTACACTAGCTCCATCGTGAAAGTGTTATCAGACCTGAGTGTATATCTGCTGTCCAAGATTGTTAAGTCCCGTGATGTCAGGCATTGCATCAGACAGTTACTCTGACTGGCGCCTTATTTGTAACCCAATTTATGATAGGGTGTGGACTTCCGTCTTGGAGCGAAAAAATTAAGAGTTTATTACCCGTACATTAAAAGTCAGCTGGAAGTGCTGTTATTTTTTATTGATTAAAATGTTTTGCGTTCTCACTGATGTCGCAGCAGTGAGTTGGTAGTCTCTGATGAGACGCCCTTGTTATGTTAGCTACTTGTGGAAATCGACCACACAAAAGTTAAACAGTTTTGGCAATCTGAGGGTCCTACTAAAGTTACAAAGAAGCAGTGGAAGAAGATGAGCCATGATTTCTTTTCAGTTGCTTAACTGTGCTTTGATATTAACTGATTATGTCAATGATTGACAGGGATTCAAAGCTGTCTGTGTGTCTCGTGACCATGTACACCCACAGTGCCTAAAACTCTGGGAAAGAACATGATCAAGTTCTCAGGTCGTAAGACATTTTACTCATTACATGAACATTGTTCCCTCCATTACACGTTTTAGTTTTTTTGAGACCTTTGTGGTATTTGAGGATTAAACCCTGTATACTGAGACTAGAGAGGTGAATACGTATATAGTGAGATAGAGGAAAAATATATAACAAAATATAGAGCATAGTGACTTCAACTCAAGGGTGGTATTTCAAAATCTTACATAACTTAGATGAGGGTCTTTTAAAGCCTGTTCTTGCCATTCAAAGTTATGTTCTTATTTATAACATTCCAGACAGGATGTGTCCTATAATTCTGGCAGACCTAATGATAACTATTAAGATATTATTACAGACGTATAAAGACACTAATGATATCTATAGCAGACAGATGTGAACGTTAAACGCATGGCATGGCATGGCTTTTTACTGCAGCAAGCCAGTCAGTGTGGCCGTTGTTCCAGGCAAACAGTTAAAACCATGGGGGTGTTGCTCTTACTTCTCGATTTCAGTGCTCAGACCCACCCAATAAATGTCGGTGGCATGCAAGGAGAGTTCAAACGTGACAACGGGATCCCAGCCAGGTAATGGGATCATAATGAACTGATTGCTGGAGGTTAAAGGAGAGACTGAGAAGAGCAGGAGGCAGAGAGAGATGCTAAAGAAAAAGGTGATGAAGACAGGAGAAGAGGAGAGGGAGAGAGAGAGCAAGGGAAAGACTGCAAAAAAAGAGAGCTGAAGACAGGAAGATAGGAGAGACAAGTAATAGAGAGTGACAGAGACAGAGAGAGACAGACAGAGGGAAGAGAGGCAGGAAGCACTCATACCTTTTGGGCAGGGTTTTAACCTTAACCAGAGGAGCAAGATGCACTATTGTAAAGTGACTGTTCTACTGGATGTCATAAGGTGAATGCACCAATTTGTAAGTCGCTCTGGATAAGAGCGTCTGCTAAATGACTTAAATGTAAATGTAAATGTAAGCAAGGATGCACCTCACACACACACACACACTGCTGATTCATACGTCACTGTGGATCCAACCGTGTGCTTTTGGATGACGACGTAATTCTACACCTACCTGTTCTATGGCAGCGGTCATTGCAGACAGAGGGAGGTAGAAAACCACAAGGGAAGGACGTTCTCTCTCAGACAGCTGAGCTGTCTTACAGCTACCCGCCTACTTTTACAAATTTCCACCTGAAGACATACCCAAAGCTAACTGCCAGGACCAGGGATATGCATATTCTTGGTTTCATTTGAAAGACAATACTCTGAAGTTTGTGTAAATGTGAATTGAATGTAGGAGAATATAACACAATAGATCTGGTTTAGATAAAACAATGAAAAAAAACATACATTCTTTTTCATTTTTATTGTTGTATCATCATCTTTAAAATGAACAAGACAAAACAAACATTAGGATAGGATGATGGGGATAATTTCAGTGAAAAACATAAGAGAGCAATAGTACTTGTGCAAAGTTTGAGAATGATAACTTCCAAAATGAGTGTGCTACATGACATTTATCATGAAGTCAGCCAGGTGTCCCGCACAAGTAGCCCAAATGTACACAAGTGGCCAAATTGGTGAAGTTATACATTTTGAAACAAATAACTACATACAAAATACCAAAATGGTATTCTAACACACACACCCCAAAAAATGGAGAAAAACAATATTTGGAAGACCCTCAGTCCTCTACACAATATTGTGCTGCTGATGCCAGGTGCCATAGCAGTCTCTTTCTGCTGTTAAGCAGAGGGTCACCAAGCATGTGGTGCAGGTGATGGGGGACTTCATTTTGCAAAGAACACAGCAACGCCTCCATGCTGTGCCCTTTTGGCCCTGAGGCACATCCATGCTTCTCTTTGGGGTAGTCTTAACTCTGTTACTTATAGGTAATTTCCTAGGGAAATATTAATATTAAACTAGGGAAATATTAAACTAGGGAAATGTCAATATTAAACTAGGGAAATATTAATATTAAACTAGGGAAATATTAATATTAAACTAGGGAAATATTAATATTAAACTAGGGAAATATCGATATTAAACTAGGGAAATATCGATATTAAACTAGGGAAATATCGATATTAAACTAGGGAAATATCAATATTGAACTAGGCAAATATCGATATTAAACTAGGGAAATATCAATATTAAACTTGTCACTTCTCTTGCCTTCATTGCACGCAGAGTCAGGGTATATACAATAGAGTGGGCCGCCTGGCTCATTGCAAACATAATTAAGACATAACATTGAAGGTTGTGCAATGTAACAGCAATATTTAGACTTAGGGATGCCACCCGTTAGATAAAATACAGAACGGTTCCGTATTTCATTGAAAGAATAAACATTTTGTTTTCGAAATGATAGTTTCCGGATTTGACCATATTAATGACCAAAGCCTCGTATTTCTGTGTGATATTTGATATTTGATAGCGCAGTCTGACTGAGTGCTGGCAGGCAGCAGAAGGCTCGTAAGCATTCATTCAAACAGCACTTTCCTGTGTTTGCCAGCTCTTCGCAATGCTTGAAGCACAGCGCTGTTTATGATTTCAAGCCTATCGACTCCAGAGATTAGGCTGTCAATACTAAAGTGCCTATTAGAACATCCAACAGTCAAAGGTATATGAAATACAAATGGTATAGAGAGAAAAAGTTGACGTGTCATAACCAGGTGGCGAATCGCATTTCTGCATGTCTGGCAGACATATCAGTGTGGATGACGGATCACCAGCTCAAGCTGAACCTCGGCAAGACGGAGCTGCTCTTCCTCCCGGGGAAGGACTGCCCGTTCCATGATCTCGCCATCACGGTTGACAACTCCATTGTGTCCTCCTCCCAGAGCGCTAAGAACCTTGGTGTGATCCTGGACAACACCCTGTCGTTCTCAACTAACATCACGGCGGTGGCCCGTTCCTGTAGGTTCATGCTCTACAACATACGCAGAGTACGACCCTGCCTCACACAGGAAGCGGCGCAGGTCCTAATCCAGGCACTTGTCATCTCCCGTCTGGATTACTGCAACTCGCTGTTGGCTGGGCTCCCTGCCTGTGCCATTAAACCCCTACAACTCATCCAGAACGCCGCAGCCCGTCTGGTGTTCAACCTTCCCAAGTTCTCTCACGTCACCCCGCTCCTCCGCTCTCTCCACTGGCTTCCAGTTGAAGCTCGCATCCGCTACAAGACCATGGTGCTTGCCTACGGAGCTGTGAGGGGAACGGCACCTCAGTACCTCCAGGCTCTGATCAGGCCCTACACCCAAACAAGGGCACTGCGTTCATCCACCTCTGGCCTGCTCGCCTCCCTACCACTGAGGAAGTACAGTTCCCGCTCAGCCCAGTCAAAACTGTTCGCTGCTCTGGCCCCCCAATGGTGGAACAAACTCCCTCACGACGCCAGGACAGCGGAGTCAATCACCACCTTCCGGAGACACCTGAAACCCCACCACTTTAAGGAATACCTAGGATAGGATAAAGTAATCCTTCTCACCCCCCTTAAAAGATTTAGATGCACTATTGTAAAGTGGCTGTTCCACTGGATGTCATAAGGTGAATGCACCAATTTGTAAGTCGCTCTGGATAAGAGCGTCTGCTAAATGACTTAAATGTAAATGTAAATGTAATGCCTGCAGAAAAACATTTGTGGCAGGTGTTGGATGAACCAGCTTCAGTTGGGGATTGACACCTTGGCACTGGGGGCTCCCATTCGGAGTCAGTGTCACTGTGAAAGAAAATGTTCAGTTAGAATAGTTTCACATATGAGCCCTGTATCAACAGGTATAATAAACAGATATATATAGAGTACAGGGAACATAAGGTTGAATATATTATTATAGACCTGCTAGATATTCTGTCTTTATTATATTACAACAGACCAGCTGTATCTACTGTCTCCATTTCACTTTGGCTATTGTTGTGGGCCTGCCCTCCCCTCAACAGCCTCAAATAGGCTATTTCATGTGGGTTGGGGTGGGGCGGCAGACACACGCATCTCACATTTCATTACATGACATTTTTAGATCTTGCTACTAAAATAAATTTTAAAAAATCACAAATAATATTTTATATTATTAATTTCAAAAACAAGGGCATTAGCATGAGAAGAACTTACCAGTCCAAAACGATGTCCTTTCTATTCAAAAAATATTCCTCCATTTGGGAATCGCTAAATGAATCGTCCTCCGACAATCTGTCTCACTTTCCCGATCAATTTCTTCTAAAATTGTGTGTACATCTGTATATCTAGACTTAGATTTAGCTTTCCCTGACTTAGTCACCATTCTGATTGATATATAAACATCTGAAGATGCGCTTTACCAAAATAGTGCTGTGCGTAACATGCGTGGCTCCTTCCGGCATGAATCTTCAATGGCGAATGACCCTCTTTACGCCTGAGTTTACTACATGGGTTGGTCTTCCAACACATAAACATTACATATTGCCGTTTACCTCATCTCAGTGGCTATCTACCAAGCTAGATTTCAAGACGATCAGTGGTCATTGGGTTAAAATACAGTCAAGCAATGAAACAGTGGTCATATCATTGGTGCACAATGATGTCCTTACTTGTTGTCTTCAAATCGGTTTCTTTCAGTCAATACGTCCCGCGAAATGACCCATCAGGTTTGGTTGTTTTACAAACAAACACATTCGATGTAAATACACAAACAAACCAGTTGATTGCAATGAAACCAAACATGACTGGAAAAGTCACATTTAGTGTGTGTATTTACATCGAATGTGTCGTCGAAAATGGAATGAGACGGAATTCACGACACAAGCGGTTCACAAAATGTTTTGTGTTGGGCTACAAAAATGGATTTTATCATTCATTGTGTAACAATGAGCATTGGGATTGCAAACAGAGGAAGATCGTCAAAGGTAAACATTTTTTTTTATTGCAGTTTGTGATTTTATTACGACTGTGCTGGTTGAAATAGTTGTTTTTTATGGGGCTCTATCCTCAGATAATCACATCGTATTCTTTCGCAGTAAATCATTTTTTAAATCCGACAACGCAGTTTGATTAGCGTGATTCTAGGCTTTCGAAACATGTGAGACACTTGTATTTTCATGAATGTTTAATATGACTATTTATGTAGCGATCACCGTATGTTGTCGAATTTCATCCCGGGTTCGTTGCGCAGAGAGGTTAAACCAATGGATCCTGGAATATCCAAGGCCTGAGGTCATCTGCCTTTGGCCTAAAGAGCAGGAACCTGGACTTCATCAAATAATCGGAAATGCAGACATTGTTATCCTACAAGAAACATTGTATAGAGGAGATGGACCCACTGGTTGCCCTCTAGGTTACTGAGAGCTGTAATGGTATTCCCATCCACCAAACTACCAGGTGTGAAACAGGGAAGAGACTCAGGGGGTATGCTAATTTGGTAAAGAGCAGACCTAAAGACATGAGTAACCACTACGCTGCATTTCGGTCCGACTCTCTTTCCACAAACGAAGAACGCCGTTACACCTGTACCCCATCAACAATTCAACATCCAGCTGCATACCCCCTCTAGCACCAGGGTCAGCACACTCTCAAATGTTATTTTTTGCCATCATTGTAAGTCTGCCACATACACACACTGTACGATACATTTATTAAACATAAGAATGAGTCTAAGTTTTTGTCACAACCCGGCCATGTGGGAAGTGACAAAGAGCTCTTATAGGACCAGGGCACAAATAATAATAATAATCAATAATTTTGAATATTATTATTACTACATATAAAACTTTATTTGTTCATCGAAAATTGTGAATTGCTCACCACAGGTTAATGAGAAGGGTGTGCTTGAAAGGATGCACATAACTCTAGAATATTGGGTTGTATTCGTGAGTGTCTCAGTCTTAAATTATATCATTTTCCACACACAGTCTGTGCCTGTATTTAGTTTTCATGTTAGTGAGGGCCGAGAATCCACTCTTACATAGGTACGTGGTGGCAAAGGGCATCAGTGTCTTAACAGCACAATTTGCCAAGGCAGGTTACTCTGAGCGCAGCCCATTCCAGAAATCTAGCAGTGGCTTCTGATTAAATTACATTTTTACAAAACGGCTTGTTGCAATTTCAATGAGGCTCTCTTGTTCAGATATCGGCAAGTGGACTGGAGGCAGGGCATGAAAGGGATAATGAATCCAGTTGTTTGTGTCATCCGTTTCGGGAAAGTACCTGCGTAAATGCGCACCCAACTCACGCAGGTCCTTCGCTATATCACATTTGGCATTGTCCTTAAGCTTGAGTTCATTTGCACACAAAAACTCATGCAATGATGGAAAGACCTGTGTGTTGTCCTTGTTAATGCAGACAGAGAAGAGCTCCAACTTCTTAATCATAGCCTCAATTCTGTCCCGCACATTGAATATAATTGCGGAGAGTCCCTGTAATTCTAGATTCAGATCATTCAGGCGAGAAAAAACATCACCCAGATAGGCCAGTCATGTAAGAAACTCATCATGATGCACTCGGTCAGACAAGTGAAAATTATGGTCAGTAAAGAGAGTGTGTTGTTATTTCGCTGAACACTAGATGGTTTAATTTTATTTTTTGGCAGTGAAACGAGGCTACTTAGGCGAGAAAAAAACCTCACCCAAATGTATAGCCCCTGTTTGAAAATGTATTTATTTTTTAATAAAAAAAAATGTGAATCACAAATCTATTGTTTTATTTGGGGTACCCCCAATGGCATATCCCAGTTTGGGAATACATGCCCTAGAGCACACAAAAACTATACATACCTCAGCATAAAAATCGGCGCCACAGGTAACTTCCACAAAGCTGTGAACGAGCTGAGAGACAAGGCAAGAAGGGCCTTCTATGCCATCAAAAGGAAGATACAATTAGAATCTGGCTAAAAATACTTTAATCAGTTATAGAACCCATTGCCCTTTATGGTTGTGAGATGTGGGGTCTACTCACCAACCAAGAATTCACAAAATGGGACAAACACCAAATTGAGACACTGCATGCAGTATTCTGCAAAAATATCCTCAGTGTACAACGTAAAACACCACACAATGCATGTAGAGCAGAATTAGACCGGTACCCGCTAATTATCAAAATCCAGAAAAGAGACGTTAAATTCTACAACCACCTAAAAGGAAGCGATTCCCAAACCTTACATAACAAAGCCATCACCTACAGAGAGATCAACCTGGAGAAAAGTCCCCTAAGCAAGCTGGTCCTGGGGCTCTTTTCACAAACACAAACAGACCCCACAGAGCCCCAGGACAGCAACACAATTAGACCCAACCAAATCATGGGAAGGCAAAAATATATTTACTTGACACATTGGAAAGAATTAACAAAAAACTGAGTGAACTAGAATGCTATTTAGCCCTAAACAGAGTACACAGTTGCAGAATACCTGACCACCGTGATTGCCCCAAACTTAAGGAAAGCTTTGACAATGTACAGACTCCGTGAGCATAGCCTTGCTATTGAGAAAGGCCGCCATAGCCGGTCTTCTCTTGAGAGCCAGGTCTGCCTATGTGCACAAAACCCACAGAATGAGGTGGAAACTGACCTGCACTTCCTAACCTCCTGCCAAATGACCATATTAGAGACACATATTTCCCTCAGATTACACAGATTCACAAATAATTTGGATTTAAACTCAATTTTGATAAACTCCCATATCTACTCGGGGAAATATCACAGTGTGCCATCACAGCAGCAAGAATTGTGACCTCTGGCCACAAGAAAAGGGCAACCAGTGAAGAACAAACACAATTGTGATTACAACTCATATTTATGTATATTTATTTTCCTTGTTTGTACTTTAACTATTTGCACATCGTTTGAAATGTCTTTATTCTTTTGGAACTTCTGTGAGTGTAAAGTTTACCGATAATTGTATTGTTTATCTCCATCACTGGCTTTGGCAATGTTAACATATGTTTCACATGCCTATAAAGCCCTTAAATTTAATTGAATTTAATTGAGAGAGAGAGAGAAAATGGGGGGAGTAAGGAAAAAAACTCACTTGATTGTAGTACCCTTTCATCCATTTTGTCTGCTGAATGTTCTGGATTGTAAATGTGCACACTCTCTCATAAAACGTCTCTCTCGCTCGCTCTTTCTCTCTCCCACTTTGTAAAGTTAACTGCAGGTGCCAAAAGAAGAACCCACATCTATAATTAGCCTAAAGAGGTACCAAGTCGCCACCCACGCACGAGGGGGAAAATTAATGATGTAGCATAATTGCACGTTGAGTGGGTTCAAGCGGAAATCCCTATGTTTGAGGACTAAACTGGTTACCTTTCCCATAGTGTGAAAGGTAAAGCCTAGCCAGCAGAGAGCCAGTGGCTAGTCCTATACCGTCCTCCCTGCCCTACAGACACTGCAGAGCAGCCAGGGAGAAGAGGGAGGAAGACAATTGAGATGAGAGCCAGCAGTGGCACCAGCCATAATTACAGACATACATTGAGAGAGAGAGAGAGAGAGAGAGAGAGAGAGAGAGAGAGAGAGAGAGAGAGAGAGAGAGAGAGAGAGAGAGAGAGAGAGAGAGACGAGGAATGGAGGGGAGGAGTAATTAAAGACAGAGCAACACTGCAAAAGAAAATGTAAAGTGAGTGAAACGGAGAGCAAGAGCAAAAAAAGGAAAGAGAAGACACTCCTTACAAATCTCCACCAGATTGTCAGTTTATTTTCTGCGAGTTCATCCCTACTCTACTTTACCTCAGTGACCTGAAAGTAGAAACCATCTCTCTGCTTTGGTCAATGCCTTAACATCCCTGTCGACTGGTGACTAAATGTAGCCTGTATCACAGCACCATAGTTCTAGCCACAGTCCGTTGTCCCGGCATTACTGCAGCCTTACCCTTACTGTAGTGTGACGGCAGTATAAATAGTCAAGGAACAAACAACTGCAACATAGTTGACTGAGAAGACAGAACAGTTTGTCTTTATAAATGTGTGGTCATTCTGCAAAATCAACTTGTTAATACATAAGGCTGCGCCTTTAATCAAACCATCAGTCTTCCCAAGCCTATTTTGAATGACATACGTTACTTGTGCTGAACCATGTGCCATGCATGGGAAGCTTTGACAGCAAAGTATCAGGCAACAAATGGTCAAATGTGTTGCCAATCTCTCTGAGTTGCAGAGTTGACAGTATAGTGGTCATTAGCGATACTCCAGTCTATATTCACTCTGATTAATTTTTTATCTTTTCCACCCTTTTTATCAGCACTGTTATAAAGTCACGAGCCAATGACAACACTGCTAATGTATTTCACAAACAAGCAGTTGGGAAGGAAATGCACTTGGGCTTGTATGGGTTCAGGGTAAACCAAGTTTCCAGACCCCCCCCCAACCCTCCATCACACACACACACAAACGCACCACAACCACCATCATCACCCTAACACATCAAAAGTGGTGCCTATTGGTAGTAGTTGCTAGGTAACAATCTCCAATCTTAATCTCCGTTTGTAGAGAGGGAGCAAATGGGCCGTGAGGAGTGACGTCACTTAAGGGGTTGATTGTGGTTGTTCAAGAGCTAAGACACACATAAACACACTCCAGACAAAGAATGGGGTCAAACTGTGCACCATGGTGCCAGAGCTGTTGAAATTAGACATTCACATCCAGTAAATATTGACTCTACAAAGCAAATGTTTAACTTCGTGCTCCTTCAAGTGACTACACTTTTGATTTATGCTAAGGGGACAGTTTAGTCGGTGACACAGTAACCTCAGTCCAGCCTCGCATCAATCCCTCTACACTCTACACTTCATATAAACTCAAACCTGAACATAGGCTGAATCGTCTGCCAATTTGCCAGCTCAGCAGTCTTATGGCCAGGTCTTATCATAACTATATTGAGAAGAACAAAATAATTGACATTTGATCTAAGCCTGTGGGTGATTCTTATCTGACCCGTAACAGAGAATTAGTATTTTCCTGAAGGTTGTGGCAGTCAGGCCCATCTTGATATTAAGGCGAGGTCACCTGCTGAATGTCTGTCACACTGTCTCTCTTTGTGTGTGTGTGTGTGTGTGTGTGTGTGTGTGTGTGTGTGTGTGTGTGTGTGTGTGTGTGTGTGTGTGTGTGTGTGTGTGTGTGTGTGTGTGTGTGTGTGTGTGTGTGTGTGTGTGTGTGTGTGTGTGTGTGTGTGTGTTAGTAGCAAATACCAAACAAATGATCTAATGTCTCTGTCACCCAATGATGTGGTAATCTAACATGGTCGCCCCGCACTTAGGCAAAGGTCCCAAATGTCATATAATAGTTGCACCTCAGTTCAACTATAAAAAAATATATATATATTTTTTAAACAATACCAACTAGGTTGATGATTAGGAAGGCCAGAGGGGGAACTGTTTAGTTGTTAATCATCTGTCTACCTTGTACAAATACGTACCTGGACTTGAATTGATTGTGTTTATTTACCATCTGGATTGTTTCTCTGTCAACATTAAATATATATTTCACATGAAGTACAGGAAACTACCAAAATAAAGGAAACACCATAGTAAAGCTGCCAGAACAGCTTCAATGCGTCTTGGCATAGATTCTACAAGTGTCTGGGCCACTATTGGAGGGATGCGACACCTTCTTTTCCATGAGAGATTCCATCACTTGGCGTTTTGCTGCTGGTTGTGGAAAATGCTGTCTGAGGCACCACTCCAGAATCTCCCATAAGTGATCAATTGGGTTGAGATCTGATGACTGACACACACACACACACACACTAAACCCCTTATGCTCCTTGGAGACCCATCTTTCAAAGTCACTTAGATCTCTTCTTCTAGCCATGCCAGCTAAAATAATGTGCAACTGAGCATTTTAATGCATGACCCTACTGTAAGCATGATTGGATGCTAATTGTTTAATTATTTCAGGAACCACACTTGTGTGGAAGCACCTGCTTTCAACATACTTTGTATCACTCATTTACTGAAGTGTTTCCTTTATTTAGGCAGTTGCCTGTACCTAGACCAAACAAAAACAATGAAAATGGCACACTAATAATTAGATTTTAAACTGATTACGGCTGCGTATGGCATTAGCCATGTAAACACCTTACTCTGCTTATCTTAATAGGCGTAAGGTCAAAATCAAAGTAAGCATACGTTGATTAAAACACCTGGTTTTCTGATTAATATTTCTAATTATGACATGTAAACAGCTTAATCTGTGTTCAAGCAGTAAATATGATCTGCCCATGTGTCAGCACCAGTATCACAAGCCTCCCACTTATCCGCATTTGAAGTGAGTTCTGAAAAACTGAAAGTATGCATCTTAGAAATAGTTGTCACGTACAAACGTAATATGTCCGAACTTAAAATTTAAAAAAATCTTCACAAAAATAACATTCTCATTGTGTTAGAAAGTTCATTTTGGTTGCCGATCTTCTGCATTTATCAAAAGTCCCACCAGGTAGACTGATTTCAGATGTGTCATATAAAACATATTACTAGGTAAATCCTTCATCTTGCAAAGCTAAAGCTTGTAAATGTTTTAAACAAACTATTACTCATCTGATTATCCACAATAATTGTAATGTGTGCATGTAACTGGGATTAGTGCTAAATCCTTTCTACTGTAAAGACCAGAGCACAAAAATGTGTTTCTGTTTTTATTTATTTTTCTTCAATTTATTTTCTTAAAAAAAAAAAAAAAAACATTTTGGCATAGCCAGTCTACATTGAGGCACTGGCCACAAGAAGTCAGATCCTACATGGATCCCAAGGGAAAACCAAAGGAGTCTCCTCGGAGGAGGAAGGGGAGGACCATCCTAATCAGTGACTCATAAAAATAGAAATAGTAAAACATTTAAACAGTTATCCCTTTTCAGTGAAACAATACTAAATATATTCATGTCACCAAATAGTGCATTCTGAAAGTATTCCGACTGTTTGACTTTTTCCACATTTTGTGACGTTATGGCTTTATTCTAAAATGAATAACATTTCTTGCGTCATCAATCTACACACAATACCCCATAATGACAAAACAAAATATATACAGTTGAAATCGGAAGTTTGCATACACCTTAGCCAAATACATTTAACCAGAAGGGGACTAGGGTTCCAATTTGGGAACCCCACCCCCCTACGTTCAGCTGGAAGGTGGCGCATGGAACGCAAAAATATTCCTAAAAATATTTAACCTCCACACATTAACAAGTCCAATGGCTCAAATGAAAGATAAACACCTTGTTTATCTACCCAGCAAGTCAGATTTCTAAAATGTTTTACGCGAAAACATAGCACATATTTATATTAGATCACCACCGAAACAAAAGGCAAGCGGCGGGCATTTTGTCCTAGAAAAAATAAAATTTAAAAGTAGGATTAAAAAATAAATAATTCACTAACCTTTAGAAAATCTTCATCAGATGACAGTAATATTACATGTTACACAGTACTTTTTTTTCAATAATATGCCATTTATATCCATAAATCTCTGTTTACAATGACGGCTTTTCAAAAAATGCTACTCAAATGTCAGGAGAAATGATGATAGCTCCGACAGATAACGTCAGATAACAAGCAATAAACATGACTAAATATACATGTTCTACATATATTTTCAAAGATACACTTAATGCAACCGCTGTATTACATTTATTTTTAACGTTACAGACATCGTTCACTGGGCTATACTATGAGTCGGCGCTCAGATATTAGCAGTATGTCTCCTCTACGTTTGGAGTCCACAGAAACACCAAATAACCACATAAATATTCCCTTACCTTTGATGTTCTTCCATCAGAAGGCGTAGAAGGAGTCATACTTACCCAATACATTGTTTGGTTTCACGTTGTGTGTGTCTGTATTAGCACATGTTAACAGCTTCGGCTGAAATGCATCCAAAATTACTTCTGGTCCAGCACTCTTGTGCATCAAAACTTCCAATTTACATATTATATGTCCACTAAACTGGTCAAACAATGTGAAAAATCTAGCTTTATGATGTTTTTAGCATGTAGAACAAAGAGCAGCGCTAACAGACAATCCGGCTTCAAATACTGGATCATGGAAAAGAACGTACTCCAAATCGGCCGCTGGACCGATTTAATCGAAAAAAAGACCCAATAGTGATTATGGGACATCTAGGAGTGCCAACAAAGAAGATGGTCAAAGGTAATGAATGTTTTATATTTTATTGTGCGGTTTGTGTAGCGACGAATATGCTAATTATTTTGTTTACGTCCCCTGCGGGTCTTTTGTGGTGTTACATGCTATCAGATAATAGCTTCTCATGCTTTCGCCGAAAAGCATTTAAAAAATCTGACTTGTTGCCTGGATTCACAACGAGTGTAGCTTTAATTCAATACCCTGCATGTGTATTTTAATGAACGTTTGAGTTTTAACTAATACTATTAGCATTTAGCGTAGCGCATTTGCATTTCCAGAGCTCTAATAATAATAATAATAATAAATGCCATTTAGCAGACGCTTTTATCCAAAGCAACTTACAGTCATGTGTGCATACATTCTACGTATGGGTGGTCCCGGGAATCGAACCCACTACCCTGGCGTTACAAGCGCCATGCTCTACCAACTGAGCTAGATGGGACGCCTGCGTGCCAGGTAGGAGCAAGTGGTTAAGCCATTTTTTCCACAACTTTGGAAGTATGCTTGGACTCATTGTCCATTTGGAAGACCCATTTGCGACCAAGTTTTAACTTCCTGACTAATGTCTTGGGATGTTGCTTCAATATATCCAGATAATTTTCCTACATCATGATGCAATCTATTTTGTGAAGTGCACCAGCCCCTCCTGCAGCAAAGCATCCCCACAACATGATGCTGCCACCCCCGTGCTTCACGGTTGAGATGGTGTTCTTCTGCTAGCAAGACTCCCCCCTTTTTCCTCCAAACATAACGATGGTCATTATGGCCAAACTGTTCTATTTTTGTTTCATCCGACCAGAGAAGATTTATCCAAAAAGTACATTCTTTGCAAACCGTAGTCTGGCTTTTTATGGCTGTTTTGGAGCAGTAGCTTCTTCCTTGCTGAGTGCCTTTTCACATTGATATAGGACTTGCTTTACTGTGGATATCCTCTCTTGTGTAGGGGGCAGTATTTTCACCTCTGGATGAAAAGCGTGTCCAATGTAAACTGCCTGTTACTCAGGCCCAGAAGCTAGGATATGCATATAATTGGTAGGAGGCAGTTTACTCTGGGCACACTTTTCGTCCAAACGTGAAAATGCTACCCCCTATCCATAAGAAGTTAATCCAACCACTTTGTCAGATTTCAAAAAGTATTTACGGCGAAAACATACCATGCGATTATCTGAGGACAGCGCCCTGTATACACCATCATTAACCGGTTAAGACTCTAGGGGCAGTATTTCATTTTTGGATAAAAAGACGTGCCCGTTTTTAGCGCAATATTTTGTCACGAGTTTTGGAAAGAAGACACTCTGACGTTTCCAGAACTGCAAAGATGTTTACTGTGGGTGCCTTAGAACAAAACCTACAGGCAAAACCAAGATGTTTGAGCGACCAGGAAATCAACAGGATTTCTGATGGCACGTTTTCCATGATCGCCTTATATGGCTGTGAATGCGACAGGAATGAACGGACACTTCCTATCGTTTCCCCAAGGTGTCTGCAGCATTGTGACGTATTTGTAGGCATATCATTGGAAGATTGACCATAAGAGACTACATTTACCAGGGGTCCCGCACGGTGTCTGCATGGAAATTGGTGCGCAAAAGTCACCTACCAGTATTTTTCCATCCGAATCTGAGAACAATGCAGGCTTCCAGGAATGGCATTTCAATGAAGAGATATATGACAAAACACCTTGAGGATGGATTCAAACAACGTTTTCCATGTTTCAGTCGATATTATGGAGTTAATTCGGAAAAAAGTTTGACGTGTAGGTGACTGAATTGAGGTGACTGAATTGAATTTTCGGTTAGTTTCGGTAGCCAAATGCATAGTAACAAAACGGAACGTTGTGTCCTACACAAGCATCTTTCAGGAAAAACTGGACATCTGCTATGTAACTGAGAGTCTCCTCATTGAAACATCTGAAGTTCTTCAAAGGTAAATTATTTTATTTGATCTCTTTGCTAGTTTTTGTGAATATGTTGCGTGCTAAATGCTAACGCTAAATGCTAAGCTAGCTATCACCACTCTTACACAAATTATTGATTTTCTCTGGTTCTAAAGCATATTTTGAAAATCTGAGACGACAGGATTGTTAAGAAAAGGATAAGCTTGAGGATAGGCATATTTATTTCATTTCATTTGCGATTTTTAGAAATCGCTAACGTTGTGTTATGGTAATGAGCTTGAGGCTATGATTACGCTACCGAATACGGTGTGGGTAGGACTAACAGGTTAAAAATATTTTCCAAACCAGCAGAAGCATCACAAAAATTGGGAATAACAATAAAATAAATCACTTACCTTTGAAGATCTTCCTCTGTTTGCAATCCCAAGGGACCCAGCTACACATCAAATGGTCATCTTTTTCAATAAAGTCCTTCTTTATATCCCCAAAAACTCAGTTTAGTTGGTGCGTTTGATTCTGTAATCCACCCATTCCACTCGTTCAACATGCAGACAAAGGAATCCAAAACGTTACCGGAAAAATTTGGCAAAATAAGTCAAACAATCCTCAGTTACCCTAATATGTAAATAAACAATACAATTTAAGATGGAATGTAGTATGTTCAAATCTGGAGATAAATAACGAAGTGCGCACCCTCATCCATGTGCACCACAAGAATACAGTCCAAATGAGAGTCCATCTTGAAAAACCACAACTACTAACACATTTTTCAAAAAACAAGCCTGAAACCCTTTCTAAAGCCTGGTGGAAGCCATAGGAAATGCAATCTGGGCGGAATTCCTTTGAATATCCCATAGACAAGCATTGGAATGGCCAGTGACCTCAAATAATTCCGGATGGATTCTCCTTGGGTTTTCGCCTGCCATATCAGTTCTGTTATACGCACATACATTATTTTACAACTTCAGAGTGTTTTCTATCCAATGCTACCAATTATATGCATATCCCAGCTTCTGGGCCTGAGTAACAGGCAGTTTACTTTGGGCACGTCAGTCATCCGAACACTGCCGCCTAGCCTTAACATTTTATGGCTGGGGGGCAGTATTGAATAGCTTGGATGAATAAGGTTCCCAATGTAAATGGCCTACTCCTCAGTCTCAGTTTCTAATATATGTATATTATTATTAGTGTTGGATAGAAAACACTTTAAAGTTTCTAAAACTGTTTGAATGATGTCTGTGAGTATAACAGAACTCATATGACAAGCAAAATCCTGAGGAGAAATCAAAACAGGAAGTGAGATATCTATGCTTTGTATGTATTCACCAGAGTCCCCAATGAAATCCCCTTGAGATATGAATGATGTTGCACTGCCTAGGGGTTCCACTAGATGTCAACCATCAATATAAATTATAATGAGGCTTCAATGTTGTTGTGGGAGTGAACGAGAGCAGAATATATCAGCTGTCCATCAAGCAGCCATTTTGTGATTTTTCCTCATGGTACCCACTTGCTTTCCATGGCTCACGAAGACTAAAAGGGATACTCCGGTTGGAACTTTATTGATGTTATGTTATGTTAAACACATCCTAATGATTGATTCTGTACTTAGTTTGAAATGTTTCGTCGAACGGTAATATTACTTTTTGAAGTTTTTGTCCGATATAACGCTGACCAGAATTAGCGTTTGGATATGTATGCCGAACACTATAACAAAAGAAGGTATTTGGACATAAATAATGGACATTTTCGAAGAAAACAAACATTTATTGTGGACCTGGGATTCCTGGAGTGCTTTCTGATGTAGATCAAAGGTAAGGGAATATTTATAATTTACTTTGTCTATGTTGATGCCATCTTTGCGGCTGTGGTGTTTTTAAATTGAGCTCCGTCTCAGAATATTGCAGGCATTTATTTTTCCGTAAAGTTTAAAAACAATCTGACACAGCGGTTGCATTAAGGAGAGTTATATCTATAATTCCATGTGTATAACTTGTATTTTCATCTACATTTATGATGAGTATTTCTGTTGAATGGTGTGGCTATGCAAAATCACTTGATGTTTTTAGAACTAGTGAATCGAATGCGCCAATGTAAACTCTGATTTAAAAAAATATATAAATATGAACTTTATCAAACAAAACATGCATGTATTGTGTAACATGAAGTCCTATGAGTGTCATCTGATGAAGATAAATCAAGGTTAGTGATTAATTTTCTTTATTTCTGTATTTTCTGAATACTATACTTTGCTGGAAAATGGCTGTGCTTATTGTGGTTTGGTAGAGACCTAACATAATCGTTTGTAGTGCTTTCGCTGAAATTCCTAATTGAAATCAGACACTTTGGTGCGATTAACAACGAAAATAGATTTAAAATGATATAAGACACATGTATGTTTTAGGAATTGTAATTCTGAGATTTCTGTGGTTTGAATATTAGTGCCCTCTATTTTCACTGGTAGTTGTCATTAAAAAAATATATCACATTTGCATAAGAATCCAGACCCTTTACTCGGTACTTTGTTGAACCACCTTTGCCAGCGATTACAGCCTCGAGTATTCTTGGGTATGACACTACAAGCTTGGCACAACTGTATTTGGGGAGTTTCTTCCATTCTTCTCTGCAGATCCACTCAAGCTCTGTCCAAGCTCTTGCAGAATAAACTGATATGTTGTCCATCCATTCAAAGGATCAGATAATAAATTGAGTACTGAATGCATACACTACAGCCACCTAGCACTGCAGTGGATGAAGTGTGGGGAGTTGTTGACTCAAATAGAGAGAAATACTGTAATGGCCATTGTTGGTGGTGGAAGAAGAGGAGGACCAATGCGCAGCATGGTAAGTGTCCATATTGATTTAATAGAATAAATGAACACTCAACAGAAAACAATAAAGCGACAACGAATGAAACGAAACAGTTTAAAAGGGAGTATTTGGTGAATACACAAAACACAGAACAGAAAATAATCACCCACAACTCAAGGGTGAAGGGAGGGTTTGCGTGGGCGCCTGTCCACGGTGGCGGCTCTGGCGCGGGACGTGGACCCCACTCCACCATAGTCTTTGCCTGCTTCTTTCCCTGCATCAGTGGCGCCTTTAGAGCGGCGACCCTCGCCGCCTACCTCAAACTGGGGACCCTAGCAACGGGTCCCGAATAGACGGGAGATTCAGGCAGCACCGGAGAGGCAGGCGATTCCGGCAGCTCCTGACTGGCGGGCGGCTCCGGCAGCTCACGACAGACGGGAGACTCCGGCAGCTCACGACAGACGGGAGACTCCGGCAGCTCACGACAGACGGGAGACTCCGGCAGCTCACGACAGACGGGAGACTCCGGCAGCTCACGACAGACGGGAGACTCCGGCAGCTCACGACAGACGGGAGACTCCGGCAGCTCACGACAGACGGGAGACTCCGGCAGCACACGACAGACGTGAGACTCCGGCAGCACACGACAGACGTGAGACTCCGGCAGCACACGACAGACGGGAGACTCCGGCAGCACACGACAGACGGGAGACTCCGGCAGCACACGACAGACGGGAGACTCCGGCAGCACACGACAGACGGGAGACTCCGGCAGCACACGACAGACGGGAGACTCCGGCAGCACACGACAGACGGGAGACTCCGGCAGCACACGACAGACGGGAGACTCCGGCAGCACACGACAGACGGGAGACTCCGGCAGCTCACGACAGACGGGAGACTCCGGCAGCTCACGACAGACGGGAGACTCCGGCAGCTCACGACAGACGGGAGACTCCGGCAGCTCACGACAGACGGGAGACTCCGGCAGCTCACGACAGACGGGAGACTCCGGCAGCTCACGACAGACGGGAGACTCCGGCAGCTCACGACAGACGGGAGACTCCGGCAGCTCACGACAGACGGGAGACTCTGGCAGCTCTGGACAGGCGGGAGCACCTGTAGGGAGGAGACAGAGAGACAGCCTGGTGCTAGGGGCTTCCACCGGAGGCCTGGTGTATGGAGGAGGCACCAGATAGACCAGACCGTGGAGGCACACTGGAGGTCTCGAGCACCAACCTGCACAACCCTACCTGGCTGGATGCTCCCCGTAGCCAGGCCAGTGCGGCGAGGTGGAATAGACCACGCTGGGCTGTGCTGGCGAACCGAGGACACGATGCGTAGGGCTGGTGCCATGTAACCCGGCCCAAGGATACGCACTGGAGACCAGATGCGCTGAGCCGGCTCCATGGCACCTGGCTCGATGGCCACTCTAGCCCAGCCGATACGAGGCACGGATATGTAACGCACCGGGCTATGCCTGCGCACCGGGGACACCGTGCGCCTCACAGCATAACACGGTGCCTGCCCGGTCCACCTCTCTCCACGGTAAGCACGGGGAGTTGGCTCAGGTCTCCTACCTGACTTAGCAACACTCCACATGTACCGCCCCCCCCCAAGAAATCTTTGGGGCTGCCTCTCGTCCCAGCCGCGCTGCCGTGCTAGCTCCGCATAATGCCGCCTCTCGGCTTTCGCTGCCTCCAGCTCTGCCTTGGGGCGGCGATATTCTCCCGGCTGTACCCAGGGTCCCTTGCCATCCAAGATCTCCGCCCAAGTCCAGGATTCTTGAACCCGCTGCTCCTGGGTACCACGCTGCTTGGTCCGGTTGTGGTGGATGATTCTGTAATGGCCGTTGTTGGTGGTGGAAGAAGAGGAGGACCAATGCACAGCATGGTAAGTGTCCATATTGATTTAATAGAATAAATTAACACTCAACAGAAAACAATAAAGAGACAACGAACGAAACAAAACAGTCCTGTACGGTGAATACACAGAACAGAAAATAATCACCCACAACTCAAGGGTGAAAACAGGCTACCTAAGTATGGTTCTCAATCAGGGACAACGATTGACAGCTACCTCTGATTGAGAACCATACCAGGCCAAACACAGAAATCCCAAATCATAGAAAAAAGAACATAGACTGTCCACCCCAACTCACGCCCTGACCATACTAAAACAAAGACAAAACAAAGGAACTAAGGTCAGAACATGACAAATACAATAGTTAAACAGTTTTGAATAAATTAAGAAGAAACTTCAGATAGAGAAAGAGACAGCTACCTTTATTTCATTGTATTTTTTCATCTTCTTAGTTAACCTTTTACTTAGCTAGCTAATGCAGCTAATTTAGCCTACTCAACAACCTGACTCAAAAAGAAAGAAATGATATTTATGTTAGCTAGAAGGCTAAGGCTAACCAACACTGCAACTTTGAAGTCAAGTTTTTGATTAATTTAATGCCACCGAGGCACATCGGTCTAACTGCTAAACTGCTTGCAGTACACTGTATTGCGTGATTGTACACATGGAATGGATTGTGGATTTACTAACATAGCTATGTTGACCATGATGTTAGCTAATATGGTGAAAAATGATTTACTGTAGGCTGTGTAGCAGCTAGCATTAGCGGTTATGGTATGAAGGTTAGGTTAGTTTTTTTTAGCCTGGTCAGACAGCTGTTGTGTTGTCCACTGAAGTCCACAAGCAAAGGGAAAAGGTGAGAGGAGGAGAGCACGTAGATGAGAGAAGGAATTATACAATGAGCAAAATGTTGATGCTGACATGCATAGTGTGTGTGGCTGCTATGAAAGTCAACTGTGTGCTGGTGATCAGGGGTGGAACGTTTTGCAATTGTTTGGACTAATGATTAATCAGATAGATGCAGGCAGGAGTGTGCAAAGCAGTATTGTATGTGTCACTGTCTGTCACCATGAATACTCCAATTTGTCTCTCGCCCCGTGCACCTACGTTATAAACTTTCATTTGTAGGTTGTAGCAACCTCATGATAATTATACGGTAAATTTGAGTGCTGTAATAACCTAAACCTATTGATGTTACATTTAGCTGGGTAAATGGAATTTGAATGACAGTCATACAATATGCTGTAATAGAAATAATGCCATGCTCATAATTTATTTTTTAAATGTCCTCCCTAATCTTAAACAGCACCGACCGCCACTGATAGGAACACAAACTCACACAGAGCTCTGTGGGCCTAGCTAGCTAAGTGTGTTTAAAATGTTATAAACACTTCATATACTGTACAGTGTCCTGTAAGATGGAGGCTGTTCAAGGATAGTCATATGCTTCATATACAATGCTCATCTAATTGATTGAGCAGAAATCATCCAAGACATTTGTGTATATATATATTTAACATTCTAGGAAATGGCAGTTCTTTGTGGAAACAAAGCTTTCCCAAGTGTGAATTCAAGGTACCCTTAATGTCTGCTATATAGCCAACAATTTAGGAAATATTTGCATGTTTCCTACTCCAATGTAAAACATATTACCTATCATGTCACAATGATCAACATCTAAAGGACTGGGAAAACAAGGAACATCCAACTCTTTCCAACAGAGAAGTGTTTAAGCATCAATTCCCGCAGAACTGAGAGAGAGAGACACATGTTTACAGGTTCAAATGGATGACCACTGCATAGCATATTGCGATTCCATAAATACACACGAGTCAAAGCGTGATGAATGAGAACACAGCCTTCCTAAATACTCGGGAGAACAGCATGCTGGGACAACAGCCCAGGACCCACTTAGAGAACAACAAGATTTATGGGAAGAAGAGGAGAAATGAGAAGGGAGGAGAGGAGAAAGGAGAGAACGATGGAGCGAAAAGGAGGAGGGGAAAGAAAGGAGGAGGGAAGGAGAGGAAAAAATAAAAGATGAGAAAGGAAAGGAGAAGGGAGGCGAGAAGAAAGGAGATGGGAGTCGAGGCAAAGAGAAAGGAGGAGAATAGAGAGAGAGAGAGTATCTGAGTAAGATAAATGACAGTCCTTTCTTGTAAAAAAAAAGAGAATGTTTGGTGGATGAAGAGGGAGATATGATGGGAAAAGAGATGGAAGCAGAGGAGAGGCAGGAAAGAACACCAAGGGGGATATACAGTACATTGACAATATATTATCACATAATATATACAGCACTTGAGAGACAGAGTAGAGAAACATCTTGGAGACATTACAGCTTTTGTCACAGAGAGCCAGCCCTATCCTTTAACATGCTTGAGTTCATGTGGGTTGGAGGGGGTCGGGAATAGGAATACCGTGGGTGTGGGTGGCATGCATTGTATGATGACAATGTCTGTGGTGACGATGTCATGTCTGATGTCTGCAGTTAAGGGGGCAGAGATCGAAAGTCACAAGCTCAACAACATAGGCTTTAAACAAGACAGTCAACCAATATCTCCCTTCCACACCCATCCCCAAGTCTGCGACCAGTGAGCCAACAAACCAACACTCTGGGCATCGCATCAGGTTGGATCCTCGATCTTATACTGGGAAATGCACAAGCAACAAAGAGGGTAATACTTTCTGTGCCAAGTACCAGGTTGTTGCGCACCTTGCCCTGTCACACCACAGGCACTCCAGACGGGGCCCAGCCGCTTCTGTCCAATAAAGAGAGCCCTCAGCGATGGGGTCGTAAATCACAACGCTGACCACGCTAGCTCAGGATGGAGAGCCCCTTCCTGTTAATGGTGCATTTAATTATCTCCTGACTTTGTCGTTATTTTCTCCCTCTCATTTAAATCCCACGCTGCATATCTGGCAGAGAAAGCAAACAAAAAACTTGAAAAAAAGTGTACTTTAAGATTGGAGGACTATTTTTAGGGTGCCGAGTGAGTCTTATATGAGCTTGTTCGGCAGACCATAACATGAGCATTCATATGGAGTTGGTCCCCCTTTTGCTACTATAACAGCCTCTACTCATCTGGGAAGGCCTTCCACTAGATTAGGCCTGGCTCGCAGTCAGCATTCTAATTAATCTCAAAGGTGTTTGATGGGGTTGAGGTCAGGGCTCTGTGCAGGCCAGTCAAGTTCTTCCACAGCTATCTCGACAATCCATTTCTGTATGGACCTCGCTTTGTGCATGTTATAGCATGGTTATGCTGAAACAGGAAATGGCCATCCTCACAAAGTTGGAAGCACAAAATCAGCCTAGCCAAACCATGAAAAACAGCCCCACACCATTATTCATTATTCATACACCACACATTACAGTTATCATTATACAATCGGGCAGGTAGCATTTTCCCAGATTTGTCCATCGGACTGCCAGATTGTGAAGCGTGATTCATCACTCCAGAGAACACATTTCCACTGTAACAGAGTCCAATGGCGGTAAGCTTTACACCACTCCAGCCGACGCTTGGCGCTGCACATGGTGATCTTAGGCTTGTGTGTGGCTGCTCGGCCATGGAAACCCATTTCATGGAGCTCCGGACGAACAGTTCTTGTGCTGACATTGCTTCCAGAGGCAGTTTAAAACTCTAGTGAATGTTGCAACTGAGGACAGACAAAGAATCTCTTTTCATTTCGTCCTCTATCCATCAGTCAATCCATTTTTTGGGGGACTTTTGAGAAAGACATTCATACCAGAATACAATACTTCTCAAAATGAGCTGCACATTCTCAGAAAGAGCAAGTCTAAAGTGACAGTGGCATAATGAAGTCATCCCTAGGCAGAAAGAAACCTGGAACTCGACATCTAGAAGTCTAATAGTACACTTGGGATTTGAAGTCACAACTTCTTAGATGACAGTAACCTGAATTTCCTGCTTCGCCACCAGTTGCAACAATTGCTAGATGATTGCCACACCTCGAATGAGCAACGCCTGCAATCTTTTGATAGGCTGCCGCTGTTAAAGCATACCACCAATCAGCAAGTGATGTGCATGTTGTCAACAGAAAAGTCAGTGAAGGCACAGTAGGTTACTGGCAAGATCGCATGTGTTGATTTGAGTTTATTTAAATTTTTTACAGGGACAGTGCACATTAAATCCGAGAAGATGTGTTTGCAGAGGGGCGTGGTTTAAATAGCTAGATAGCTACTCTACTGGTGGCAAAAATGTACAGTAGGGTGTCAACAAATATAACTATTCATATATAGGAAAAACACAAACATGTCATACACAAACGTATGTGGACATCTCTACAAATTAAAGACAGGTGTATAAAATTGAGCACACAGCCATGCAATCTCCATAGACAAACATTGGCAGTAGAATGGCCTTACTGAAGAGCTCAGTGACTTTCAATGTGGCACCAATATAGGATGCCACCATTCCAACAGGTACGTTCGTCAAATTTCTGCCCTGCCAGAGCTGCCCGGTCAACTGTCAGTGCTGTTATTGTGAAATGGAAATGTCTAGAAGCAGCCATGAGCTTGTGTAGCCTAGTGGTAGGCTACACAGGCTCACAGAACGGGACCGCAGTGTTGAAGCGTGTAGCGCATAAAAGTAATCTGTCCTTGGTTGCAACACTCACTACTGAGTTCCAAACTGCCTCTGGAAGGAACGTCAGCACAATAACCTTTAGTCGGGAGCTTCATGAAATGGGTTTTCATTGATGAGCGGTCCCGTTCTGTGAGCCTAAGATCACCATGCACAATGTCAAGCGTCAGCTGGAGAGGTGTAAAGCTCGCTGCCATTGGACTCTGGAGCAGTGGAAATGCGTTCTCTGGTTTGATGAATCCTGCTTCAGGAGAACGCTACCTGCCCCAACGGACAAATCTGAGTTTGGCGGCTGCCAGGAGAACGCTACCTGCCCCAATGCATAGTTTCAAATGTAAAGTTTGGTGGAGGAGGAATAATGGTCTGGGGCGGTTTTTCAAGGTTTGGGTTTAGGTTTGGGCTAGACCCCTTAGTTCTAGTGAAAGGAAATCTTAACGCTATGGCATACAATGACATTCTAGATGATTCTGTGCTTCCAAATTTGAGGCAACAGTTTGGAAAGGCAATTTCCTATTTCAGCATGACAATGCCCCTGTGCCCAAAGCGAGGTCCATACAGTAATTGTTTGTCGAGATCGGTGTGAAAGAACTTGACTGGCCTGCACAGAGCCCTCACCTGAACCCCATCAAACACCTTTGAGATGAATGAGAACACAGACTGTGAGCTTGGCCTAATCGCCCAACATCACTTCCCAACCTCACTAACGTGCTTATGTCTGAATGGAAGCAAGTCCCGGCAGCAATGTTCCAACATCTAGTGGAGAGCCTTCCCAGAAGAGTGGAGTCTATTATAGCAGCAAAGGGGGGACCAACTCCATATTAATGCACATGCTTTTGGAATGAGATGTTAAACAAGCAGGTGTCCACATACTTCTGGTTATGTCATATATGTTTCCCCTTTTGTCTGTGTCTGGCGTTAGCTAGTAACTGGCGAGCTAGGTCTTCAGCCATCATGGAACAAAATGACTGGAAGGATCATTCAAAACTCATCTGTGAGTGCTGCTGTGAACAATGGCAAACGGGAGACGTAGACTTATAAATATAAAAAAATGTCAATGTTTGGTTGAGATGATTGTACTGCATCACTGCTCACTAGATCCAAGTTGCTTGACATAGGTGTTTCAAAGAGCTGTCAGTCAAGGCGAGTTAATGAATTTAAGCTCCCTGCCTGTCCATTTAAACCTCTGCACACCGAACCCGTTGGCGGGATTACATTCGACAACATCTATATATAAATAGTCATATTAAACATTCATGAAAATACAAGTGTCTCACATGGTTCGAAAGTCTAGAATCTTGCTAATCCAACTGCATTGTCAGATTTTTAAAATGATTTATTGCGAAAGAATACGGTGCGATTATCTGAGCACAGACCCCCATATCAAACTACTTATTCAGCCAGCACTTGCGTAACAAAATCACAGATTGCATTGAAATAAATCGTTTACCTTTGAAGATCTTGCTCTGGTTGCAATCCCAAGGCTCATTGTTACACAATGAATTGTCTTTTGTTCGGTTAAATCCATTTTTTATAGCCTAACAGAAAACATTTTGTGAACGCTTATCTCGTTGAATTTCGTGTCATTCAATTTTCAATGTAACATCCAACGTAAAATAGACAGACTTTCCCTGACTTTATACAGTCATGTTTGGTTTCCTTGCAATCAACTGTTTGTTTGTAACACAACCAAACCTGATGGGTCATTTTGTGGGACGTATTGACCCGGAAAAAATGATTGGAAGACAACAAGTGACGAGCCCATTGTGCACCAATTATATGACCACTGTCTCGTTGATTGACTGTATTTTAACCCAATGACCACTGATCGTCTTGAAATCTAGCTGGGTAGATGGCCAATGAGCAGAGGTAAACGGCAATATCCCATGATTCTTTGTTGTAAGACAAACCTTTCCATTGAACGCTGGCGTAAGGACCGTTCTTTCGCCATTGCCAATTCAACCGTGAAGGAGCAAAGCTTATTACGCACAGCAGTATTTCGGTGGCTTGCATCTTCAGCTGTTTATTTATCCAACATCATGGTGAATAAGTCAAGGAAAGCTAATTCTAAGATATACTAATGTAGAAACAATTTCAGAGGAAATGTATCGTGAAAGTGAGACAGATCAGCTTTTTGAAGACTCGATTTTGAAGACTCTGAAACTGAGGCATATTTTTTGAACGGAGAGGACATTGTTTTGGACTGGTAAGTTGGTTTCATGCTAATGCCGTTTGTTTGAAATTAATATAAAATATTATTTGTGATTGTTTTTACATTTGATTTGCAATATATAAAGATGTAATGAAATGGGTAAAGTACACATTAGCTAGTCATTGTGAGTGAGTGTCTGTTTGTTTGTATGAGAACGACCATAGCCTATGTCTGTATATATATATAAAATGGTATTGTGTAGAATGCAAACCCATACATCTCAACACAGCCAGCGTGCTTCCTCCAATCAGTCTACATTAGAGGGAGCATTAAGGAGCTTGCTGGCTACAGCACCACGGCACCAAGCCCTGTCCCCTCTGCTCCTGCCACAAGTGTTCATCTGCGCAAATATATTTGTTCATTTGTCTTCCTCAATTCTTTTTTTTTTGGGGTGGGGGTGTGTTAGAATACCATTTTGGTATTTTGTATATAGTTATTTGTTTCAAAATGTATACCTTCACCAATTTGGCCACTTGGGTACATTTGGGCTACTTGTGTGGGACACCTGGGTGACTTCATGATAACTTTCATGTAGCACACTCATTTTGGAAGTTATCATTCTGAAACTTTGCACAACTACTGTTGCCCTCTTATATTTTTCACTGAAATTGTCCCCATCATCCTATCTGAATGTTTGTTTGCTTGTTAATTTTAAAGATGATGATACAAAAAGAAAAATAAAAAACATATATTTCTTTCATTGTTTTATCTAAAACAGATCTATTTTGTTATATTCTCCTACATTCAATTCGCATTTACACAAACTTCAGAGTTTTTTCTTTCAAATGGTACCAATAATATGCATATCTTTGGTTCTGTGCCTGAGCTACAGGCTGTTAGATTTGGGTATGTCTTCAGGCAGAAATTGCAGAAAGTAGGGGGGAGCTCTAACAGGAAATTCGTGACGATATAGCGTCCCACCCCACAACAGCCAGTGAAAGTGCAGGGCGCCAAATTCAAAACAACAAAAATCTTAAAATTCCTCAAGCATACAAGTGTTTTACATCATTTTAAAGATTCAATTCTCGTTAATCCATCCACAGTGTCTAATTTCAAAAAGGTAGCGAAAGCACCACAAATGATTATGTTAGGTCACCACCAAGTCACAGAAAAACACAGCTATTTTCCAGCCAAAGAGAGGAGTCACAAAAAGCAGAAATATAGATCAAATTAATCCCTAACCTTTGATCCTTATCAGATGTCACTCATAGGCCTTCATGTTACACAATACATGTATGTTTTGTTCGATAAAGTGCATATTTATATAAATTTAATTTTATATTGGTGTTTTGCAGAGAGCCACATCAATTCACAGAAATACTCATAATAAACATTGATAAAAGAGACAACTATTATACAGGGGATTTTAGATAAACTTCTCCTTAACCTCTAGCGATGAGCAATCCCGTATCTGGGAGCGTAATCATAGCCTCAAGCGCATTACCATAACGGAATGTTTCCTATTCATAAAAATCGCAAATGAAATGAAATAAATATATTCAAACACAAGCTTAGCCTTTTGTTAACAACACTGTCATCTCAGATTTTCAAAATATGCGTTGCAGCCAATGCTACACAAGCATTTGTGTAAGTTTAGCATGGCATAATGCTATGCTAGGCTGTGCTGGCAGTAGGCAACATTTTCACAAAAATAAGAAAAGCAACCAAATTAAATCATTTACCTTTTGAAGAACTTCAGATGCTTTCACTCAGGAGACTCCCAGTTAGATAGGAAATGTTCCTTTTTTCCAAAAATAATATTTTGGTAGGTGAAAAACGTCACGTTTGTTCATACTGCTTGGCTGAGAAATCGACAGAAAAATACTTAAACTATAAAGCATTAGCATAACACAACTTTTTCTATTCATGAAAATCGCAAATGAAATGAAATAAGTATATTGAAACACAAGCTTAGCCTTTTGTTAACAATACTGTCATCTCAGACTTTCAAAATATGCTTTTCAACCAAAGCTACACAAGCATTTGTGTAAGAGTATTGATAGCCTAGCATAGCATTAAGCCTAGCATTCAGCAAGCAACATTTTCACAAAAACAAGAAAAGCATTCAAATAAAATAATTTACCTTTGAAGAACTTTTTTCAATGAGAAGACTCTCAGTTAGATAGCAATTTTTTCCAAAAAGATTATTTGTGAAGGAGAAATCGCTCCGTTTTGTTCATCACTTTTGGCTAAGAAAAAAATAATTCATTCACTACAACGCCAAACTTTTTTCCAAATTAACTCCATAATATCGAAAGAAACATGGCAAACGTTGTTTAGAATCATCCTCAAGGTGTTTTTCAAATATCTATTAGATGATAAATCCTTCGTGGCAGTTGGGTTTCTCCTCAATAGCAAATGGAAAAGTACTGCAGCTGGAGATTACGCAATAATTGCAACGGAGGACACCAAGCGACCACCTGGTAAATGTAGTCTTTTAGGGTCAATCTTCCAATGATATGCCTACAAATACGTCACAATGCTGCAGACACCGTGGGGAAAATGTGGAAAAGGTAAGCTGACTCCTAGCTCCTCCACAGCCATATAAGGAGTCAAGGTGGTTTCAAAAAATGCGGCACTTCCTGATTGTATTTTTATCTGGGTTTTTTCTGTAACATCAGTTCTGTGGCACTCACAGACAACATCTTTGCAGTTTTGGAAACGTCAGAGTGTTTTCTTTTCAAAGCTGTCAATTATATGCATAGTTGAGCATCTTTTCGTGACAAAATATCTTGTTTAAAACGGGAACGTTTTTCGTCCAAAAATTAAAAGAGCGCCCCCTATATCGAAGAAGTTAATGCAACCGCTGTGTCAGATTTCAAAAAAACTTTACGGAAAAAGCAATAATCTGAGTACTGCGCTCAGAGACCAAACAAGCCAAATAGATATACGCCATATTGTGCAGTCAACAGAAGTCAGAAATAACATTATAAATATTCACTTACCTTTGATCTTCATCAGAATGCACTCCCAGGAATCCCAGTTCCACAATAAATGTTTGATTTGTTCGATAATGTCCATAATTTATGTCTAACTGATGTATTTTAACACCAATCAACACAATCATTTAAAAAATAATGTATGAATTGTCAATCTAACAAACCAGTCAACTAAAAGCACATTTCTAAACAATGTTTTGGTTCATTTCTAGGCTGTTAGCTAGCTAGCTACGTTAAGTTAGCTGGCTAGCCAGTTAAAATAATGACCATAACCTAAACTTTAGCTAATTTGTATTTGTTATTACAGAAAAAAAATATATATATAGGAAGAAAAAAATGTTGCACCTGTAATATGGGTCAGATATGAACCTCATTACTACAGTTGATATTATGTACATAGTGCTATTTATATTTATATTGTTGGTGTTTTTCTTATTACCATTTTCATTGTTTTATTTCACTTAGTCCTGAATGTTGAAGCTCAGAGCCTAAGATTTTCACTGTACCCTGCATTCACACCTCCACGCATCGCGCCGACAGAAACATACATCTCTCTGGTAAGAAGAGTGGCGGGGGCGCATGCCTCATGACTAACGGGACATGGTGTGATGAAGGAAACATACAGGAACTCAAATCCTTCTGTTCACCTGATTTAGAATTCCTCACAATCAAATGTAGACCGCATTATCTTCCAAGAGAATTCTCTTCGATTATAATCACAGCCGTATATATCCCCCCCCAAGCAGACACATCGATGACTCTGAACGAACTTTATTTAACTCTTTGCAAACTGGAAACCATTTATCCGGAGGCTGCATTCATTGTAGCTGGGGATTTTAACAAAGCTAATCTGAAAACAAGACTCCCTAAATTTTATCAGCATATCGATTCCGCAACCAGGGGTCGTAAAACCTTGGATCATTGTTACTCTAACTTCCGCGACGCATATAAGGCCCTGCCCCGCCCCCCTTTCGGGAAAGCTGACCACGACTCCATTTTGCTGATCCCTGCCTGCAGGCAGAAGTTAAAACAAGAGGCCCCCACGCTGAGGTCTGTCCAACGCTGGTCAGACCAAGCTGACTCTACACTCCAAGACTGCTTCCATCACGTGGACTGGGACATGTTTCGTATTGCGTCAGATGGAAATATTGACGAATACGCTGATTCGGTGTGCGAGTTCATTAGAACGTGCGTCGAAGATGTCGTTCCCATAGCAACGATAAAAACATTCCCAAACCAGAAACCGTGGATTGATGGCAGCATTCGCGTGAAACTGAAAGCGCGAACCACTGCTTTTAATCAGGGCAAGGTGTCTGGTAACATGTCCGAATATAAACAAGGCAGCTATTCCCTCCGCAAGGCTATTAAACAAGCTAAGCGTCAGTACAGAGACAAAGTGGAATCTCAATTCAATGGCTCAGACACAAGAGGCATGTGGCAGGGTCTACAGTCAATCACGGACTACAAGAAGAAACACAGCCCAGTCACGGACCAGGATGTCTTGCTCCCAGGCAGACTAAATAACTGTTTTGCCCGCTTTGAGGACAATACAGTGCCACTGACACGGCCTGCAATGAAAACATGCGGTCTCTCCTTCACTGCAGCCGAGGTGAGTAAGACATTTAAACGTGTTAACCCTCGCAAGGCTGCAGGGCCAGACGGCATCCCCAGCCGCGCCCTTAGAGCATGCGCAGACCAGCTGGCCGGTGTGTTTACGGACATATTCAATCAATCCCTATACCAGTCTGCTGTTCCCACATGCTTCAAGAGGGCCACCATTGTTCCTGTTCCCAAGAAAGCTAAGGTAACTGAGCTAAATGACTACCGCCCCGTAGCACTCACTTCCGTCATCATGACGTGCTTTGAGAGACTAGTCAAGGACCATATCACCTCCACCCTACCTGACACCCTAGACCCACTCCAATTTGCTTACCACCCAAATAGGTCCACAGACGATGCAATCTCAACCACACTGCACACTGCCCTAACCCACCTGGACAAGAGGAATACCTATGTGAGAGTGCTGTTCATCGACTACAACTCGGCATTTAACACCATAGTACCCTCCAAGCTCGTCATAAAGCTTGAGACCCTGGGTCTCGACCCCGCCCTGTGCAACTGGGTACTGGACTTCCTGACGGGCCGCCCCCAGGTGGTGAGGGTAGGCAACAACATCTCCTCCCCCCTGATCCTCAACACGGGGGCCCCACAAGGGTGCGTTCTGAGCCCTCTCCTGTACTCCCTGTTCACCCACGACTGCGTGGCCACGCACGCCTCCAACTCAATCATCAAGTTTGCGGACGACACAACAGTGGTAGGCTTGATTACCAACAACGACGAGACTGCCTACAGGGAGGAGGTGAGGGCCCTCGGAGTGTGGTGTCAGGAAAATAACCTCACACTCAACGTCAACAAAACTAAGGAGATGATTGTGGACTTCAGGAAACAGCAGAGGGAACACCCCCCTATCCACATCGATGGAACAGTAGTGGAGAGGGTAGCTAGTTTTAAGTTCCTCGGCATACACATCACAGACAAACTGAATTGGTCCACTCACACTGACAGCGTCGTGAAGAAGGTGCAGCAGCGCCTCTTCAACCTCAGGAGGCTGAAGAAATTCGGCTTGTCACCAAAAGCACTCACAAACTTCTACAGATGCACAATCGAGAGTATCCTGGCGGGCTGTATCACCGCCTGGTACGGCAACTGCTCCGCCCTCAACCGTAAGGCTCTCCAGAGGGTAGTGAGGACTGCACAACGCATCACCGGGGGCAAACTACCTGCCCTCCAGGACACCTACACCACCCGATGTTACAGGAAGGCCATAAAGATCATCAAGGACATCAACCACCCGAACCACTGCCTGTTCACCCCGCTATCATCCAGAAGGCGAAGTCAGTACAGGTGCATCAAAGCTGGGACCGAGAGACTGAAAAACAGCTTCTATCTCAAGGCCATCAGACTGTTAAACAGCCACCACTAACATTGAGTGGCTGCTGCCAACACACTGTCATTGACACTGACCCAACTCCAGCCACTTTAATAATGGGAATTGATGGGAAATGATGTAAATATATCACTAGCCACTTTAAACAATGCTACCTTATATAATGTTACTTACCCTACATTATTCATCTCATATGCATATGTATATACTCTACATCATCGACTGCATCCTTATGTAATACATGTATCACTAGCCACTTTAACTATGCCTACACACTCATCTGTCTACACACTCATCTCATATGTATATACTGTACTCGATACCATCTACTGTATGCTGCTCTGTACCATCACTCATTCATATATCCTTATGTACATGTTCCTTATCCCCTTACACTGTGTATAAGACAGTAGTTTTGGAATTGTTAGTTAGATTACTTGTTGGTTATCACTGCATTGTCGGAACTAGAAGCGCAAGCATTTCGCTTCACTTGCAATAACATCTGCTAACCATGTGTATGTGACAACCTTCTGTAGCTCAGTTGGTAGAGCATGGCACTTGTAACGCCAGGGTAGTGTGTTCGATCCCCGGGACCACCAATACATAGAATGTATGCACACATGACTGTAAGTCGCTTTGGATAAAAGCGTCTGCTAAATGGCATATATTATTATTATAACTAAAATTTAATTTGATTTGATTTGCAACCCTGTATATGCGACTATTAAACACTCTGGACCTGAATCTGAGATCTTTTAAACTATTTGACCTAAGAAACAAGACATTTTTGCTGTGGTGATGGTATAACCATGACGCTAATGAGTCTGCACTCACTTTTTCTGTAGGCCACTCGTAAACAACGGCACAGTGAAGTCTTTTATATTTTTCGGGTTTATTTTCGTTTGTTTTTCTTACCCCTTTTTCTCCCCAATTTTGTGGTATCCATTTGGTAGTTACAGTCTTGAATCATAGCTGCAATTCCCGTACGGATGGACTCGAGAAGTGAAGGTCGAGAGCCGTGTGTCCTCCAAAACACAACCCAACCAACCCGCACTGCGTCTTGACACAATGCAGTCGGGAGGCCCGGGACAGTAAAGTCTAAACATTCCAGCAATTATCTGGGCGATTATTTTTCTAGACTTACTGGTGCTCCAAAAATAAAAGTTCCAGGTTGCACAGCAAAACCTACCTAGCATATTTGACCAAAATGGTCACACTTTATTGCCCTGCTCCTAGCACCTGCTCTTTCCGTGCCCTCTGTCAGAGCCACAATGGCAATGTCCCGCCTGCACCCCCTCACCCAGCCGTAATCCCCTCTCTCACCTGTACTGCTGCTTCAAGCTTCAACCTGGGGAAAATAACTGCAATTAAGGCTGTCTTTGAAGAGCCTGAGAGAGGCAGGTTATGACACATTACACAACACCAAGGATCACTGGAGGCGATGGGGAGTTCAGATATGGTCAATTGTGAAACAACAAAGGCATTCACCGAAACTTGACTATGTAATTATTGCCCTAAATATAACTTTGTCACAAACCACTGTGTAATTACACTGTCTAATTATTTCCAACTGTAACACTAACCTACTGACCTCTAAGCTCAACTAGAGGAGCAAAAAAATTGGCAAATTAAATCAGAGATGAGTGCCATAAAAAGTGATAGAAACTGACAAGAGTGTTTGAAAGGGAAAAACAAGTTCAATGAATTGGCAAAATGTGCGTTTGTCGTTATGGGCAGAACAAAACAAAAAACATTTCTGAGGCTGTCCAACTACAGTGTATTTTAGCTGGAATGTGTCCACAAATATATCACCACCATAGTTACAGTTTACTGTGATTGTGCCATCCAAAACATTCCAAGCAAGCTTATTATAGTTGTGCTTTAATATTGGCTTTTATTTCTACTTGTTTTTATATTTTTTATTTGAAATTTAATTTAGTTTCAGTTAGTTTTCAGATTTGATTTACTAGTTTTTATTTATTTTTAGTTTGATAAAAATATTTATATTTTCTTTTTATATTATTTCGTTTTAGTATTAGGGCCAGAAAGTAACTTTTGCGTTGGAGGCTAGGAGCCATTTATGTGTCGTAGGCCTTTATGTTTTTTGGGTGGATGGGTTTGTTTGAGGTGATACATTTTTGCTCACAGATAAACATGGAAGAATACAGAATTTACATAAGTGTTTTGCAATTTTTTAATTATCTTCAAATACATAATACATGGCATAAATAAAATACAGGAAGTTGGTCAGTGGGTTGGGAACAGCACCAGCAGCTTCACAAGCTGGTTGTTCCAGTCGCTGGTCAGCAAGGTGTCCATATTCTGCTCCTTCAGGTGAGGCTTTGTCTCAAGCGGTCTCTTCGTCATATCAAAAGGTGCTGTTCCAGCATGTGGTGCAATCTTGGATGATGATTTTGTCACACTAATTGATCATCGACCACTGGCAATTTCATGACAGCAGTTATCAGCCTGCTGGCTTTGGTGATAGCAGCCCAGTAATAGCCCCTTCAATGACAGCTGTAGGGTATGATCAAGCATGGCAACTTCTGACATGTTTAGAAACCCCTATCCTGGATTAGGCTAAGAACACAAGGAAGAAAATATGAATATAGCATTGAGTGAATAAATAGAAGCCACACACTGTAAAATGTAGGCTCTGTCTTCCATGCCACATCCCCTGAGGGAGCCACTAACACAAAAAGTACATTCCATTTTCATAGATAATACTATATTTCTATAGCATATCTGTAATGTTCAGCTGCACATAGAGAAATACTTTTGAAAAGGAAATTGATTGGTACAATACCTCCGCAGTCAGCTTTGTTGGCAAGCTTTCTAGCTACAGCAATCCAATTGCAACAACATTAGACTTTATTAGCTAGCTAAGGATACATGTTTCCTATGGTTGTTCAAATATCTTAATCAATACACTTGTTAGTATACATTTAGCTAACGCGACGTCACCAGGTAAAATTACAAGGTACTGGCTAATACATTTAGCTAGATGGTATCTACATTCGCTAGCTAGCTACATGTAGCTGGCTAGCCAACATTTAGCTGGCTAGCAGTAGCAACCAGACATGGTATAGAAACATTATCCACTATCTTTGGTAGAAACTTCAGTTAGTTAAATAGCTCATATCATCCAACATTAATTCACTGATATTAGCTAGGTACACTGGGTGAAAGGGGTACATATCAGGGGATAACTTTATATATTTCTGGATATGGTGTAAGGAGTAGACATGCTCCAGATATGCATGTCGTTAATTTCATATAAGGAGCTAGGATATTATACCTAATGGGACAGTTTCTACATGCGTTCAATTCAGACCTCAGAAATCTCCCTGCTACTGTATCTGGGGTGAAAAACGTTCAAGACACACACCTGATGCACCTCTATCCGCTTACATATTTGTAGAATATATTAATACGGTATTGGATCTGACTTTTAAACATCATGTAAATAGTATGCTTGCTTACTTTATTGTGTATTTCATATTTTCTATTACTATTTATCGTGTTTTTATAGTAATACATTGTTATTGATTATTGCATTGTTGGGTTTTCAGTTTGCAAGAAAGGCATTTCACTGTACTTGTGCATGTGTAACAGTTGTTAAAGTACTATGTGAATTTCACCAGGTTCATATATTAATATGTTGTCTTGACTGGTTATGCATGCCTGCATCCTGGGAGAAGGGGAGTGTGTACTTATGAATGTTTTTGCCCGAAGGAAAGGCCAATTTCATTATTTGTTAGCTAGCTAGACTTCCAGTTAGCTTTTAACTTTATGCCCCTGTCAAGCCTAGCTAGCTAACGGTAGCTAAAACTATTCCGTACATATTTTGCATAACCGCAGCATTCAAACGAGGCTGCAATGGAAATGAATGAGACTGTAGTGACTGGCATCAAAATCCAGGGTGTAAACTACATTTCTATTCAATTGTTGATTTACATGGTACTGGTCCAATACTATTCAAGAAAAGATTAAAAAACGGACCGCTGATGCTGTATGCCTTACCTCAGTTCACTGGTCACGATGGCAACACCCATCCGTAGCACGCGCTCCAGCAGGTGTATCTCACTGATCATCCCTAAAGCCAACACATCATGTTGCCTTTCGTTCCAGTACTCTGCTGCCTGTGACTGGAACGAATTGCAAAAATCGCTGAAGTTGGAGACTTTTATCTCCCTCACCAACTTCAAACATCAGCTATCCAAGCAGCTAACCGATCGCTGCAGCTGTACATAGTCTATAGGAAAATAGCCCACCCATTTTCACCTACCTCATTCCCATACTGTTTTTTATACTGTTTTTATTTATTTATTTTTCTGCTCTTTTGCACACCAATATCTCTACCTGTACATGACCTGATCATTTATCACTCCAGTGTTAATCTGCAAAACTGTATTATTCGCCTACCTCCTCATGCCTTTTGCACACATTATATATAGACTGCCCATTTTTTTCTACTGTGTTATTGACTTGTTAATTGTTTATTCCATGTGTAACTCTGTGTTGTCTGTTCACACTGCTATGCTTTTATCTTGGCCAGGTCGCAGTTGCAAATGAGAACTTGTTCTCAACTAGCCTACCTGGTTAAATAAAGGTGAAATAAAAAATAAAAAATAAAAAATGTCACATTGTGATGTGTCACAAAGTAACATTCAGCATGCAATATGCAACTCATTGTGTGCCGTAGAGCGGCTTTCCAACAGGGGTAGTGCTTCTCTCGCAGATTAAAAACAAGAAATTATCAACGGTGAGTGTATACAGACCACACATTCAAAGTCCCATCTAGACACGGTTGCCCTAGACCACACAAAAAACGATCCATACCTACCATACCTACCATAACCCATTGCCCTTTATGGTTGTGAGGTCTGGGGTCCGCTCACCAACCAAGAATTCACAAAATGGGGAAAACACCAAATTGAATTCTGAAAAAATATCCTCTTTGTACAAAATCCATAAAAGATAACCACCTACAGTAGCAAAAAAAAAGAACGTGAACCCTTTGGAATTACCTGTATGTCTGCCTAAATTGGTCATCAAATTTGATCTGATCTTCATCTAAGTCACAACAACAGACAAACAGTGTGCTTAAACTAATAACACAAAAATGATTGTATTTTTCTTGTCAATATTGAATACATAATTTAAACATTCACAATTCACAGTGTAGGTTGGAAAAAGTATGTGAACCCCTAAGCTAATGACTTCTCCAAAAGCTTATTGGAGTTAGGAGTCAGCTAACCTGCAGTCCAATCAATGAGACGAGATTGGAGGTGTTGGTTAGAGCTACCTTGCCCTAGAAATAACACTCACAAAATTTGAGTTTGCTATTCACAAGAAGCATTGCCTGATGTGAACCATGCCTAAAACAAAAGAGATCTCAGATGACCTACTATTAAGAATAGTTGACTTGCATAATATTAAAAATTGTTGACTTGCATAAAGCTGGAAAGGGGTACAAAATAATCTCTAAAAGCCTTGATGTTCATCAGTCCACGGTAAGACAAACTGTCTATAAATGGAGAAAGTTCAGCACTGTTGCTACACTCCCTAGGAGTGGCAGTGCTGCAAAGATGACTGCAAGAGCACAGCACAGAATGCTCAATGAGGTTTAAGAAGAATCAGCTAAAGACTTACAGAAATCTCTGGAACATGCTACCATCTCTGTTGATGAGTATACGATAAGGCAAACACTAAACAAGAATGGTGGTCATGGGAGCACACCACAGAAAAAGCCACTCAAAAAAACATTGCTGCACGTCTGAGGTTTGCAAATGTGCACCTGGATGTTCAAAAGCTCTACTGGCAAAATATTTTGTTGACAGTTGAAACTACAGTTGAGTTGTTGGGATGGAACACACAACACTATGTGTGGAGAAAAAGAGGGACAGCACACCAACATCAAAAACCTCATCCCAACTGTAAAGTATAGTGATGGGAGCATCATGGTTTGGGACTGCTTTGCTGCCTCAGGGCCTGGACAGCTTGCTATCATTGATGGAAATATTAATTCCAAGTTTATCAATAAAATTTGTAGGAGAATGTAAGGCTATCTGTCCGCCAATTGAAGCTCAACAGAAGTTGAGTGATGTTACATGACAACAACCCAAAACACAGAAGTAAATCAACAACAGAATGACTTCATCAGAAGAAAATACGCATTCTGGAGTGGCCCAGTCCTGACCTTAACCTGATTGACATGCTGTGACATGACCTCAAGAGAGCAGTTCACACCAGATATCGCAAGAATATTGCTGAACTGAAACAGTTTTGTAAAGAGGAATGATAAAACATTCCTCCTGACTGTTATGAAGGTCTGATCCGCAACTACAGAAAACATTTGCTTGAGGTTATTCCTGCCAAAGGAGGGTCAACCAGTTATTAAATCCAAGGGTTCACCTACTTTTTCCACCCTGCACTGTGAATGTTTACACAGTGTGTTCAATAAAGCCATGAAAACATATAATTGTTTGTGTTATTAGTTTAAGCAGACTGTCTATTGCTGTGACCTAGATGATCAGATAACATTTTACAACCAATTTGTGCAGAAATCCAGATATTTCAAAAGGGTTCACATACTTTTTCATGCCATTGTAAAGGAAGCAATTCCAAATAATTCTATAACAAAGCCATCACCTACAGAAAAATGAACCTGTAGAAGAGTCCCCAAAACAAGGGCTCTGTTCACAAACACAAACAGAGTCTCGAGACAGCAGAACAATTAGACCCAAACAAATCATGAGAAAACAAAAGATAATTACTTGACACATTGGAAAGAATTAACAAAAAAACACAGCAAACTAGAATGCTAGTTTGCCCTAAACAGGGAGTACACAGTGACAGAATACTTGACCACTGTGACTGACCCAAAATTAAGGAAAGCTTTGACTATGCACAGAGGCAGACCTGGCAATACAGAAGCAGACCTGGCTTTGATGACTGAGCTGCACTTCCTATCCTCCTGTCAAATGTATGACCACATTAAGAAACATACTTCCCTCATGATTGTAAACATATGTTTCCTATGCCCATGGTTGGGGAGTAACAGATTACATGTAATCTCTTACATGTAAGGGATAAACAAAGACAATTGTAATTGTAATCCTTTAGGATGCCAGCAAAAATATTGTATTCAGATTACAGATCATTTTGAAAAACTAGAAGATTACTTCAAGGATTACTTTTCAATTCAGAAAGGATGTTTGCGAAAACAAATCTTTGACACCACCTGAGCGATTCTGACCACAAATTAGAGACCACTATAATGACACACCAAATGTGTTTGATCAATCATGGGAAAAGAGCAGCAATAGGCTTTTGTAGGCTACAGTCCAAGCTATGTCTTCCAATGGTGAGACTCTTCCAAAGATTATCCAACTTGAATAAAAGCTTGGAGGTAAGGATGACAGCAGTATGGTGATACGGATATCACTAGCAAGATGGTGCCGACAGAGATGGTCACCTCGCTTCAGGTCCTTAGGAAACTATGCAGTCATTTTTAAAAGTATTATTTCTTACAATATTAGCCCAGAAATTCTCAAGTGTCAATACATACAGCTGGAAAGAACTATTTTAAATAAAAGCGACGTCAACTTACCAACATTACGACCAGGAATACAACTTTCCCGAAGCGGAGGCCAACCCAAAACAACATTGTCGCTGCAGGAGAGGCAGACGGAGCGGCCTCCTGGTCAGATTTTGATGGCAAGGACACCCTCCACCACTTCCGAGCATCGTACCCGCCAATGTCCAATCTATAGACAAGGTGAACGAAATTAGGGCACAAGTTGCCTTCAGAGAGACATCAGAAATTGTAACATTCTCTGTTTCACGGAAACATAGCTCACTCGGGATATGATGTCAGAGTCTGTACAGCCACCCGGTTTCTTCATGCATCGCACAGACAGAAACTAGCATTCATCTGGTAAGAAGAAGGGCGGGGGTGTATTCTTTATGATTAACGACTTATGGGGTAATCATAACAACATACAGGAACTCAAGTCCTTTTGTTCACCTGACCTATAATTCTTTACAATCAAATGCCGATCGCATTATCTCCCAAGAGCATTCTCTTCGATTATAGTCACAGACGTGTATACCCCCCCCCCCCAAGCAGATACCTCGATGTCCCTGAAAGAACTTCACTGGACTCTATGTAAACTGGAAACCATATATCCTGAGGCTACATTTATTAATAAACCTACTCTGAGAACAAGGTTTCCTAAGGTCTATCAAACGCTGGTCTGACCAATCGAATTCCACACTTCAAGATTGCTTCGATTACATGGACTGGGATATGTTCCGGGTAGCCTGAGACAATAACATTGACGTATACACTGACTCGCTGAGTGAGTTTATTACCAAGTGCATTGGAGATGTTGTACCTACTGTGAATATTAAAACCTTCCCTAACCAGAAACCGTGGATTGATGCGCAAAACTGAAAGCGCAAATGACTGCTTTTAACCATGGCAAGGCGACAGGACACATGACCGAATATAAACAGTGTAGCTATTCCCTCCGCAAGGCACTCAAACAAGCAAAGCGTCAGTATATAGACAAAGTAGAGTCGCAATACAACGGCTCTAACACGAGACATATGTGGCAGGGTCTACGGTCAGTCACGGATTACAAAAAGATAACCAGCCCTGTCACAGACATCGACATCTTGCTCTCAGACAAATTAAACAACTTCTTTGCTCACTTTGAGGACAATACAGTGCCATTGACACGGCCCGCTGCCAAAGCCTGTGTACTCTCTTTCTTCGTGGACAACGTGAGTAAAACATTTAAACGTGTTAACCCTCGCAGGGCTGCAGGCCCAGACGGCATCCCTAGCCACGTCCTCAGAGCATGTGCAGACATATTCAATAAATCCCTATCCCAGGCTGCTGTCCCCACATGCTTCAAGATGGCCACCATTGTTCCTGTACCCAAGAAAGCTAAGGAAACTGAACTAAATGACTATCGCCCCATAGCACTCACTTCTGTCATCATGAAGTGCTTTGAGAGACTAGTCAAGGATCATATCACCTCCACCCTACCTGATACACTAGACCCGCTCCAATTTGCTTACCGTCCCAACAGGTCCACAGACAACGCAATCGCCATCACACTGCCCTATCCCATCTGGACAACAATACCTACAGTTGAATTCAGAAGTTTACATACACTTAGGTTGGAGTCATTAACTTGTTTTTCAAGCACTCAACACATTTCTTGTCAACAAACTACAGTTTTGGAAAGTAGGTCAGGGCTTTGTGCATGACTGTAATTTTTTCCAACAATTGTTGACAGACAGATTATTTAACGTATAATTCACTGTATCACAATTCCAATGGGCCAGAAGTTCACATACGTCATTTTAACTGTGCCTTTAATAAACAGCTTGGAAAATTTGAGAATATTATGTCATGGCATTAGAAGCTTCAGATAGACTAATTGACATCATTTGAGTCAATTGGAGGTGTACATGTGGATTTATTTCAAGGCCTACTTTCAAACGCACTGCCTCTTTGCTTGACATCATGGGAAAATCAAAAGAAATGTATTTATATAGCCCTTCGTACATCAGCTTATATCTCAAAGTGCTGTACAGAAACCCAGCCTAAAACCCCAAACAGCAAGCAATGCAGGTGTTGAAGCACGCAAGTATAAACACCATGGGACCACACAGCCGTCATACCGCTCAGGAAGGAGATGCCTTCTGTCTCCTAGAGATGAACGTACTTTGGTGCGAAAAGTGCAAATCAATCCCAGAACAACAGCAAAGAACCCTTTGAAGATGCTGGAGGAAACAGGTACAAAAGTATGTATATCCACCGTAAAACAAGGCCTATATCGACATAACCTGAAAGGCCGCTCAGCAAGGAAGAAGCTACTGCTCCAAAAGTGCCATAAAAAAAGCCTGACTACAGTTTGCAACTGCACATGGGGACAAAGATTGTACTTTTTGGAGAAATGTCCTCTGGTCTGATGAAACAGAAATGTAACCTTTTGGCCATAATGACCATCGTTATGTTTGGAGGAAAAAGGGGGAGGCTTGCAAGCTGAAGAACACCATCCCAACTGTGAAGCACGGTGGTGACAGCATCATGTTGTGGGGGTGCTTTGCTGCAGGAGGGACTGATGCGCTTCACAAAATAGATGGCATCATGAGGCAAGAAAATTGTGGTTATATTGAAGGAACATCTCAAGCATCAGTCAGGAAGTTAAAGCCTTGGTCACAAATGGGTCTTCCAAATGGACAATGACCCCAAGCAGTTTCCCCAAATGACATATCTCCCACCTTCATTATCACTCGCTTCCACTATAGACATTGACTCATTGGACATCATGAGATAGGCCTATTTTCTCTATATGATGACAAATACTGACAGCAGACCTACACAGTATATTTTCAGCACATACAAAACATATGCTCTTGCCTGATGTCCATGTCAGAATCTTGATATGCTTCTTGATATGCTAAATAAGGACACTTTCTGACGGTAATTTGAGTTTTGAGGACATGCTCAATAATTTGACATGTTGATAATCTTGTAAATCTCTCTAGGACAAGTTAACATTAATCAAAAAAGTGTGAGAGTCTTGTTCCTTATCGTCAGAGTCTGACTCAGATTCAGACAGTTCCCACCTGTTCTGAAATAGCTTGATAGCCTTGTCTATGTTCGCCCCTGTGTCAGTTATGACGAGTAGCATCTTCACCTCTGGTACGTTTGTTCCATGCGTCCAATGTTCGTTTGATACACTGTACAATTGCCTCTCTGGTGTGTTGGTGCAACATCCCATGGAGTTCGAGCAACACATACTGTATCTTGTTGGGGGGGGATAGAACAGGCTGATATGCCCATAAATTAAGCAGTAAGAGTAAGTCCTTTCTTGTTCCATCCCTCAACATACGGGATTATTTTTCTTGCGTCTTTCAGAAACTTCATATCTTCATCAAACTGTTGAGCAGTGCCAAGAGTTTTAGATTTGGGAAATAATGCATGATGGTTTTGAATCTATTTTAGTTTGTTTTGCAGTCAAATGTAGTTTCAGTTTTATTTTATTTCAGTTTACTGAATAGTTTCTACAATTTTATTTGTAATTGTAACGGCCATTGTTGGTGGAAGAAGGTGAGGACCAAGGTGCAGCGTGGTTAGTGTCCATATTTATTAAAATGAACACGGAAATAACAAAAATACCAAAGAGAAACGACTGAAAATAGTTCTGGCTGGTGCAGACACAAAACAGAAAATAATCACCCACCAAACACAATAGAAAACAGGCTCCCTAAATATGGTTCTCAATCAGGGACAATGATTGACAGCTGCCTCTGATTGAGAACCATACCAGGCCAAACAGAAATAGCAAATCATAGAAAAACTAACATAGACAACCTACCCAAAACACGCCCTGACAATACTAAAACAAAAGACATGACAAAAGAACTAAGGTCAGAACGTGACAGTTATTTTAGTTTCAGTTTTCATTTACTATAATAACTTTGGTGGGAAGTGAGCGTTTTGTCCAGACAATGAAGTCCTTCACTGAGTGAGTTTTTTTTACCACCCCAAACTCTGTTCAAGTGGTAATCATCAACATGTGATGTGCCTTGATTGAGTGGTCGTGAGCCACAAATTGTGATCGCATTTAATTGTTTTGTCAGTCTGAGTTGAATCCTATCCCATTTGTGGGCAGTGGAGTTTAATGGACACAAACTGAAAGACAAACTTATCCTCTGTTACACCCGACAAACGTAAGCTTTATCTGTGGTGAAGTTTGGCGGTTGATAGTGACAGAGTTGCATTTAGTTGAGCTGCACTGAAATGGGTTACAATAGGGCCTGTAGAGACTGCCTTCAGTTCAACGACACCTTGAAGCAATATCTGTGGCTGGCTCAGTTGTCGGGTTTGGTTGTGTTAGTTAGTGGCATAGGTCAACTTTACAGACAGAGGACTGAAATGTGTCTTTTGGGATGCCTGTGCCCAGGATGACATCAGAGCGGAAGCCTCATGAGAATCAACAGTGACTGCATAACATACAATATGACATAACCACAGCAGAGTTGAATGTATGGCTACCTTTATCTCAAGAGCTTACCAAGCCACATACGACCACACACCTTTGGAACTTCTCATCTACAGTAGCATCTACCCACACAACAAGACCACATTTTCTTATGTGAGGGAAACCCCTTGTGAGGCCACATAAGGAGTGTCTGCCCATCGGATTCTGATTAGATCCGAAGAACAGCATGCACACTGATGACCACTTGTGCACAGTGAAACAGAGGAGTGAAACCCAGACACTTGCCAATGCATGGGGAGGATAGCGTACAACATGTGACTCAGCCAGGCCAGCTCACTCCCACAATCCTGCATGGACAGAAGCCATGCATGGTCTCACCCTGTGGCTTTAATCAAAGCCATCTGGAGGTGGCAGTCACACGCACGCACGCACACACAGACAACCATCTTGATTGGCCCTCTGGGCCTTCATGAGCGCATCTCCCAAAGACCTACGTTAAGCTGCATTTTCAGGCCCTGGTGTGTCACGGCTCTAGTTTGTTTGGTGTGAATTCTTGGTGTAATCGTCAGCATGCTCTCACTTCTCTGTGCTAATTGAAGGCGACAATGATGAAGTAGCAGATAACGCTCAGTGTTTTGTTCTTCCCCTTTGGCACTGGGTTCCCTCCTTCTATTCCCATATGCACATTTTCCCAGCTGCTTCTTTGTTATGCTAAACATGGCCACTAGCTGTGTATTGACAATATTCTCTCAACAGCATTTATTCTGTAATACATAATGCAGTCTAAATGGAATAATTCTCCCAAGACTTTAAAAGGTAGTTCTGGAACAGCCATTAATTGGTCATCTGCAGATCTGCTAATGACCGAGTCCCTCTAGAGCAACCAAAGTCAATCCCAACCATACATACAACATTGCATTTTGTTAAATGAAAGTCAATGCATTCTTTTTTAGACAGCTTTAATAAATAAACCGGGCACAGTGGCCTCTTTAACTCAGCAACACCCCCCTGTATTAGATCCCTGTCTAATCCGATCGCGTGGTTATATGCAAATACCAGAGGAAGCGTCTTTCCCAATCACATGAATCCAAATATCCTCTGTGGAATCTTGGGGCAAGCAGGCAGAAAGAAACATAAAGATTTGACCGCAGTTCAACTGTTAATATCACAGACAGGAGCTTAGTTACCATTATCTTTGTTAATATGGCTTGTAAAAAACAATTGACTCTCAAAACCGTATATGTGAGGAAACTAGGTATATGTCGCAGGAGAGACGTTTGAACGTAAACTTATTTTTTTGAATGAAAATGTTTTTTTGGGGGCAGAAATGCTTTCTCGAACATGTGAACGTTCATGTGCCTTAATAACAAACCTGTATGCCATCTGTAAATACGAATAAAATTGGTAAAATCCGAACCACAGAAAAAGCAGTAACCTTCCCGCTAGCCATAATTGGCTGAAATAATGAGTGGGCTGGTCAGAAGGTAATCCTGTCTAACGCAACTTGAAAAAAATAATAATTGGGTATTAATACTTAACAACAGACCGGACTATGCAAGTATCCATTTCAATAGAACTTCACTGCAACAACTGTTTCAGAGCACACTCGGGCTGTGTGCTGCGGCACAGAATAACTGATGAATTTCTAAACTCTCCACACCGGTTGAATATGGCCGGTGTCACTAAACGTCAGCAGAAAAGCAGAACTAAATTGTTGCCAGTTACACTCACCAATGCTCTGGATAACAAGAAAACAGCATATCCAGCCCTTCTAGGGTGAGTAAAATGGTTATAATTTGGGTGAGGGCCAAGCAATCGCAACAACACAGGATGTCTTATTTAATGAAAGGGGTTGCAGTCTGCCGTGAAGCTTTCATCCATGTGTACGGTTAAGAGTCTAGCTACAGGTTCAGATATTACACTTTCTAATTTTGTCAAAGTTGTTTTCATTGCAAGTTAATGTTGACTGTTTGCTAGCTAGCTGACGATAGATGGCTGGCTCACTAGCTAATATTATGTTTTTGATCTTTGTGAAGTAATGTTATCTCAGAATGCTATTTCGCATGTCTAGTTATAGCCTAAAACTGATAATGCCCAGCTTCTGGTGAAACAAGAAACAAAGAAGGAATTCTGTAAGGAGCTGCTGGGCTTAACAAATCTAGAAACACACACGAAGAGAGGATATCCATGAGGCCATCAAAGGGATACTGACAAAAATGGGATAGGTCTGAAGTCCGTGGTCTCCATCACCACAGATGGAGCTCCAGCCATGATAGGAAGAGGGAGGGGACAGGTTGCACATTTGAAAGAGGAAGACCCTGTCCTGACATCATATCACTGCATCATCCATCAGTATTTCCTGTGTGCCAGTCTGGAAAAAGAGTATTCTGAGGTCATGAGGCCAATGCGAGTTTTGATGACTTACTTCTGCACAATGTCAGATGGCTCAGCAAAGACAGGGTTTTGGAACGCCTTTGGGCCATTCAGGGGGAAATTGAAGCTTTCTTATCAGAGGAAAAGAGTGACAAGTCAACTCAGTTTTCTGAGTTTTTGGAAGATGAGAAGATTTTTTGACAGACATTACATCACACCTTAATAAACTGATTGTTAAGCTGCAGGGATGGAACAACACAGTGTGTGATATGATAACAGCAGTCCGGGCTTTCCAGAAGAAATTGGAGCTGTTTGAGAATGATCTCCAGAGAGAACTTGTCCACTTCCACAATCTTCTGGTGCAAATGTAGGGAGACAGATGTTCTCAACCATGTTGATTTCATCCAGAAGTTTATGGATAACTTCAAGGCTCACTTTGATGACTTCACTGTTGGAAGATAACTGCTGCTGCTCATCCAGAACCCCTTCTTGGTCACAAATGTGACAAAGTTGTCAGAATAACCAAAATAGATCTTCAGATGGGTAGATGTTGCATCACTGCAAATGGAGTAGATTGAGCTGCATGAAAATGTGGCTTTGAAGGAGCAGGCTGGTGATTGTGACCCTGTCACTTTCTTGGGAAAAATGGTGCCTGATGCTGATGTCCCTGTTCTCAAGAAACTGCCACTATACATCCTGCCCATATTTGGCTCCATAAACAGCTGTGAAACAGCCTTCTCCACAATTTACTTTATTAAAAACAAATAACGCACCAGGTTCACCAATGAACACCTGCACCATAATACTCAAGGCCCATGGTTCACAGCGCACATTTTGCATAGACAATAATGCACCCACTTTTTATATTCAGCAGTGTTGATGCAATGTTGCACGTTTACATTCAAAAGAAGTTGTATTTTTTATTTTTATTGTCTAATTTAATGTACATTTTATGTAACGATATGTTTCCCAAGTCGTAGACGACTATGTTTGTTACTATGTTGTGCCACAGAGCCGATAAAGGACGATATCCATCCGGACCTTTGCCACCTAGGAAATATGTGTCACTGGACCTTCTCAAATAGTAGTTGAGTACCCCTGCTCTAGAGTCTGGTTATTGTGGAGCCTTTTCCCCTTTATCTGTCTGAAAGTGTTTGACTGTTTGTGTTTGATGAAGAGCCTCTCATTCCCTTAAAGGCAGCCAAATGTCTGTCTCTGCTAAAAGAGCTGCAGGAAAAAACTATTTGGTGCCTGTCTGCTTAAACTCAAGGAAAGGAGCTCTGATCATTCTGCAGAGAGAGCACTTCTGTTTGTATGGTTTGCACAAATCAGCCAAAAAGTTCGCCAAAGGACATGCTGACCACACGTTTGTAGAAATGACAAATTACTCATCTTTGGGGGGAGTAGCACTTGGTCGAAACGTTGAGCTTCGTTTGAGGCATTTGACTCGGTTTAAGAGGAGCTTGTTTGGACTGCTTTGATGCATCCTGGAACATCTGATGACAGGTCCATGTGAAAGGAAGGCAAGAAGAGTATTTTTCACATTGCAGACCTCATTAAAGAAGGGCCTGCCTGGGGGCCCCAAGAAGCCACCTGGGTGTTGGTGCCTCAAGGCTAGGAGTGAGAGAACACATTGTTTGATGCTTTCTTGGGGTTTCAAAATCAAAATAGCTTAAAACCCTTTCCTACAGTCAAATGACCTTGTGGCTTTATGAGTGGTGTTAGTCCACGACATGCAGGCCTGTTTTGGCTATAGCAATGAGTCTACCAGTGTCTGGTTTTGGTCTATAGCTGAAGATTTTCTCCAACAGGTTAACTGACACTGTTTCCTACAAAAGCAATAAGGCACAAGAACACAGCGATTATCGTGTGAATAACTCCTGACTAAGGGCTGTTCTTAGGTTCACCAGAAGCTAATGACTGGTGAACCAGCCCTAAGTAGGGTGTTATTCAGGATAATTCCTGAGTTTAAGGGCCTTATTACTGTTATAAAACAGAAACCAACATATTTCTGAAAAGATGAATGACATGTTTTTCTTCATTTTATTTATTTCATTGAGTTTTATTTCATCGTTCCACCAAACAATATAGTCTGGGCAGAAGCCATTCGTTAGTTCTGAGAATCTGAAGTTACTAGACAAACGTGCTGGTTGTCCATTCTATTGGAATAGTTGTTATCCAAAGTTCTAAGAAAGAAATGAAGCTGGAAGCTAGCTACTTCTCCTTTGCTAGCTAGCCAACTTAAGCTAACACACAATCACATCAAGTAGATGCAATGACAGCAAACTATGTGCATTTTAGATGATTTTACCTTTGTTTCTATTGCAATTTCCTTGGATATACCCATTACAATGAGCCTGATAAACATATTTGCCTGGCTCAGAGAAGCTGTCAGTCTAATCAAGTTTATTGTCTCTATGTCCCCCAAAAAACTGCAACATTGTTGCACAGGTCGGAGATGAAGGCAGCAAGGTTTAGACAACCCCCAACTGTTGCAAACCAAATGTTAGCCTAGTAAGCATGGGGAAATAATGTCTAGACATTTTCTTCAGGCCGGATTAAGTGTATGAATTGCCTGGCTGGGCTGTGGGACAGTGGATTAGCATTGATAATTCAAATGGAACTTTTAACAGGCATTACCCGGGGATTGTGGTGAATAACTCCCTGCTATCAACCAATCCGCATCCAGGATCCAAACAACCCATTTTATAATACTGAATATAACTTGTGCTGCACTCAATTGCCCCTGAGTCTGGATTAAGAACAGTTTAGTTTAATAGTACAACTAAAACAGGATTTAATGCCATGAGGTTTCGATGAGTCTGAGTGTGCTCACACCATAATATACAGCCATCAAGGGACTTACCACACAATTGCAATACTTTGTTCTCATACCAAAAATCGATTCAGTATATTCTTTAGGTGATATAAGTCAATTTAAAAAATATATAGAACATAACTTTCAATACAGTTACCAAGGTGACAGTCTATGCATCAATGGCTAGCATCTTTTGACCGATCTGATCTGAAAAGATTGGTCAAAATACCATTTAGAGGAAAAACATAGCAGAATTGGGTTGCCTGTGTAAATGCAGCCATGTACATAAGAATTGGTCAATATCGTAGAAAATATAGGAAATGCAGGGTAATTTGATTAATACATAGAGAATCAAAGGGACATCTGTGATATAGCCTTACAATTAAAATATAAAATCCATAGTACCAGTAACTCTACTTTGTACGTATGCTTATCTGAAATATAATTGTGCTATTTTGGTAGTTTTTTTGGATTGTTTATAACATTTATTTAGAATGTATTTTGTACATAATGTTGCTGCTACCACCTCTCATTACCAAAAATAACTTCTGGACATCAGAACAGCAAATACTCACCACAAACTAGAAAAAGCGTTTTCCTTTATTTACCGAGTCCGACGAGAAGGATGTACTGCTTTCCGGGAACAGGCTTAAATCCCTGTCATTTGCGTCAAGAAAAGACAGAGGAAAAGAGGACACAGATCTGACTGCCTTCTGAGAATCCATAGGCGAGTGAGAACTCCCACTGCCATTCGTTCTACTTGCTAACATGCAATCATTGGAAAATAAAATGGATGACCCACGATTACAATTATTCTACCAACGGGACATTAAAAACTGTAATAGCTTATGTTTCACAGAGTGCTTTGAAAAGCACGGCTCACATCAACAGCATCCTGACGAATACCCTAGACCCAGACCAATTCACATACCACCCCAACAGATCCACAGATGACCCAATCTCAATCGCACTCCACACTGCACTTTACCACTGGGACAAAAGGAACACCTATGTGAGAATGCTGTTCATTTACTACAGCTCAGCATTCAACACCATAGTGCCCACGAAGCTCATCACTAAGCTAAGGACCCTGGGACTAAATGCCTCCCTCTGCAACTGGATCCTTGACTTCCTGACGGGCCTCCCCCAGATGGTAAGGGTAGGCAATAACACATTTGCCATGCTGATCCTCAACACTGGGGCCCCTCAGGGGTATGTACGTAGTCCCCACCTGTACTCTCTGTCCACCCATGACTGCATGGCCAAACATGACTCCAACACCATCATTAAGTTTGCTGATGACACAACAGTGGTAGGCCTGATCACCGACAATGATGAGCCTGTAGGGAGGTCAGAGAACTGGCAGTGTGGTGCAAGGAAAACAACCTCTCCTTCAATGTGAGCGAGACAAAGGAGCTGATCGTGGACTACAGGAAAAGGCGGGCTGAACAGTTAACGCAAAAAACGTTAACATCGACGGGGCTGTAGCGGAGCTGGTCGAGTGTTTCAAGTTCCTTGATGTCCACATCACCAACTAACTATCATGGTCCAAACACACCAAGACAGTTGTGAAGAGGGCACGTCAAAACCTTTTCCCCATTAGGGGAATGAAAAGATTTGGCATGGTTTCTCAGATCCTCAAAATGTTCTACAGCTGCACCATCGAGAGCATCCTGACGGGTTGCATCACCGCCTGGTATGGCAACTGCTCGGCATCTGACCATAAGGTGCTTACAGAGGGTAGTGTGTATGGCCCAGTACATCACTGGGGCCAAGATTCCTGCTATCCAGGACCGACGGTAAATGTAAGCTAAACAGAAGACTCCCGAGCCCTGAAGCAAGCTTCCACAAAATTGGAATGGAAATGACGCTCCACCAAACTGGAGTTCTTCTGACTAGCTTGGAAAGACAGTACCATGCAATATCGAAGAGCCCTCGCTTCTGCACAATCAGCCTATTTTCCAACCTAACTGATGAGAATAAGAACAATACAAATTGTATTTTTGTTACTGTCGCAAAGCTAATAGCTTTCAATTCAGCAGTGAGAAATTCATGAACTACTTTGATGAAAAGATCATGGTCATTAGAGAGCAAATTACGGAAACTCAGTTGTTCTGAGTCTGAACAGAACTGCCAGGACCTAGGATCAATGGAGACACATACGTTTTGTAATCCTGTATCTCTTGACACATTCACGAAAATAGTCAGGGCCTTTACATCTTCAAGCTGCATACTGGATCCTATTCCAAATAAACTACCGAAATAGCTACTTCCTGTGCTTTGCCCTCCCATGTTGAACATAATAAACGGCTCCCTATCCTCCGGATGTCTACCAAACTCACTAAAAGTGGCAGTAATAAAGCCTCTCTTGAAAAAGCCAAACATTGACCCAGAAAATGTAAAAAACGATAAACCTATATTGAATCTCCCATTCATTCTTCTCTCAAAAAATGTAATTTTTTAGAAAAGGTCCTGGGACTGCACTTGCCGTCAAACCGTCAATGGCGTCAAACCAAGGCTCTGCATTTGTCCTCGTGCTCCTAGACCTTAGTGCCGCTTTTGACACCATCGATCACTACATTATTTTGGAGAGATTGAAAATCCTAATTGGTCTACATGCGCAAATTCTTGCTTGATTTAGATCTTATCTGTCAGAAAGATATCATTTTGTCTCTGGATGGTTTGTCTTCTGACAAATCAATTTTAAGTTTCGATGTTCCACAAGTTTCCATTTTAAGACCATTATTGTTTCAGCATATATTCTACGTCTTGGTGTTGTCATTCAGAAACACAATGTCAACTTTCACTGCTTTGCAGACGCCACACAGCTGTACATTTCAATGAAAACATGGTGAAGACCCAAAATTCCCTTCCCTGAAGCCTGTGTTGAAGACATCAGGAAGTGGATGGCGGCAAATGTTTTACTTTTAAACTGCTAGTTCCAGGTCCCAAAGAGATATGATATTTGATCTGACAATTAATCTTGATGGCTGTACAGTTGTCTCAAATAAAACTGAAGGAGCCTGATCTCTCTCTTGACGAACATATCAAGAATATTTCAGCTGTTATATTATACAGCTGTTAGAATCTTGACTAGAACCAACAAATGTGATCATATTACTCCAGTGCTAGCCTCTCTACACTGGCTTCATGTTAAGGCTAGGGCTAATTTCAAGGTTTTACTGCTAACCTGCAATGCATTATATGAACTTCCTAGCTAGCTCTCCGATTTGGTCCTGCCCTACATACCTACACGTACGCTATGGTCACAAGTCGCAGGCCTCCTTATTGTCCCTAAAATTTCTAAGCAAACAGCTGGAGGCAGGACTTTCTTTTATAGTGCTCAATTTTTATGGAATGGTCTGCCTAACCATGTGAGAGACACGGTCTCATCTCTTCTGTAGATCCTATGATTGAGTGTAGTCCGGACCAGGGGTGCGAAGTTGGACGGCAAGGCACTGGAATGACAAATCACCCTTGTTGTCTCTGCCTGGCTAGCTCTCCACTGGTATTTTCTGCCTGAGTTACAGGCTTATTAGTGCCCCTCCATGCCGTCCCTAGGAGGGGTGCGTCATGTTGTGCTAGGTGTTTTTGCGCTATACTCAACTTGAGTGGGATGTCCAGTCTTCATTGGCTATACTCAGCCTTGTCTCAGGTTAGTATGTTGGTGGTCTGTTGATATCCCTCGTGGTGTGGGGGCTGTGCTTTTGTCGTGCTGCCGCTCCAGTTTCAACTGTTCTTGTACAACAATTGTTCTGTTCTTGTACAACAATCTGGCAATAATGGCCATGTACTCTTATAATTTTCACCTGGCACAGCCAGAAGAGGACTGGACTTCCCTTAGAGCCTAGTTCCTCTCTAGGTTTCTTCATAGGTTCCTGCCTTTCTAGGGAGTTTATCATAGCCAACAAGCTTCTAAATCTGCATTGATTGCTGTTTGGAGTTTTAGGCTGTGTAACGCTCGTCGTCGATGGAATGAAGAGTGGACCAAAGCGCAGCATAGAAAGTGTTCATGATATTTATTTTCAAGAAACACTCAAACAAAACTAATAACTTCAGAAAGCGAACAGTTCCATCAGGCACAGACAATAAACAGAAAATAACACCCTACACAACCCAAAAGGAAAATCACAACTTATATACAGTGCCTTGCGAAAGTATACGGCCCCCTTGAACTTTGCGACCTTTTGCCACATTTCAGCCTTCAAACATAAAGATATACAACGGTATTTTTTTGTGAAGAATCAGCAACAAGTGGGACACAATCATGAAGTGGAACAACATTTATTGGATATTTCAAACTTTAACAAATCAAAAACTGAAAAATTGGGCGTGCAAAATTATTCAGCCTCTTTACTTTCAGTGCAGCAAACTCTCTCCAGAAGTTCAGTGAGGATCTCTGAATGATCCAATGTTGACCTAAATGACTAATGATGATAAATACAATCTACCTGTGTGTAATCAAGTCTCCGTATAAATGCACCTGCACTGTGATAGTCTCAGAGGTCCGTTAAAAGAGAAGAGAGCATCATGAAGAACAAGGAACATACCAGGCAGGTCCGAGATACTGTTGTGAAGAAGTTTAAAGCCGGATTTGGATACAAAAAGATTTCCCAAGCTTTAAACATCCCAAGGAGCACTGTGCAAGCGATAATATTGAAATGGAAGGAGTATCAGACCACTGCAAATCTACCAAGACCTGGCCGTCCCTCTAAACTTTCAGCTCATACAAGGAGAAGACTGATCAGAGATGCAGCCAAGAGGCCCATGATCACTCTGGATGAACTGCAGAGATCTACAGCTGAGGTGGGACACTCTGTCCATAGGACAACAATCAGTCGTATATTGCACAAATCTGGCCTTTATGGAAGAGTGGGAAGAAGAAAGCCATTTCTTAAAGATATCCATAAAAAGTGTTGTTTAAAGTATGCCACAAGACACCTGGGAGACACACCAAACATGTGGAAGAAGGTGCTCTGGTCAGATGAAACCAAAATGGAACTTTTTGGCAACAATGCAAAACGTTATGTTTGGCGTAAAAGCAACACAGCTCATCACGCTGAACACACCATACCCACTGTCAAACATGGTGGTAGCAGCATCATGGTTTGGGCCTGCTTTTCTTCAGCAGGGACAGGGAAGATGGTTAAAATTGATGGGAAGATGGATGGAGCCAAATACAGGACCATTCTGGAAGAAAACCTGATGGAGTCTGCAAAAGACCTGAGACTGGGATGGAGATTTGTCTTCCAACAAGACAATGATCCAAAACATAAAGCAAAATATACAATGGAATGGTTCAAAAATAAACATATCCAGGTGTTAGAATGGAGAATCTGTGGAAAGAACTGAAAATGTTTGTTCACAAATGCTCTCCATCCAACCTCACTGAGCTCGAGCTGTTTTGGAAGGAGGAATGGGAAAAAATGTCAGTCTCTCGATGTGCAAAACTGATAGAGACATACCCCAAGGGACTTACAGCTGTAATCGCAGCAAAAGGTGGCGCTACAAAGTATTAACTTAAGGGGGCTGAATAATTTTGCACGCCCAATTTTTCAGTTTTTGATTTGTTAAAAAAGTTTGAAATATCCAATAAATGTTTTTCCACTTCATGATTGTGTCCCAGTTGTTGTTGATTCTTCACAAAAAATACAGTTTTATATCTTTATGTTTGAAGCCTGAAATGTGGCAAAAGGTCGCAAAGTTCAAGGGGGCAGAATACTTTCGCAAGGCACTGTATGATCCCCAATCAGAGACAACGATAGACAGCTGCCTCTCATTGGGAAACACACTCGGCAAAAACAACAAAGAAATAGAAAACTTAGATTTTCCCACCCGAGTCACACCCTGACCAAACCAAACATAGAGAATAAATAAGGATATCTATGGTCAGGGCGTTACAGGCTGGTTTTCTGTATAAGCACTTTGTGACTTCTGCTGATGTAAAAATGGCTTTATAAATACATTTGATTGATATGATCGATCCTCACTGCTTTTTGATTACCCTTAAGATTCCTCTTGTGACTGTTACTCACCCTCTCAATAATGTTATGCAAACATCAGGAATATTACAGCACTACCCAGGCATAATGTATGTCAGATAATCAACAAAGGAAATCCCTCAAAAATGGTATTATATCTCTGTCAAGTGCTTTGTCAAGTCCTCACTTGTGTTGTCCAGAGATACAAAATGAGGAAATTATCTGTTGGTCCCAGCAGATGCATTTCTCTCCTGGAGGCCATAACACAAACACCCTATCCCCATAATAGCTTTTAAAAGTAAAACAAACAAAAAAAGTATATCTTCCTCCCCTACTCTCTAAAATGTATGCACTGTATATTCTTAGGGGTGTACATCTTTTGTTTTGCTATGTACAGTTGAAGTCAGAAGTTTACATACACATTCGCCAAATACATTTAAACACAGTTTTGCAAAATTCCTGACATGCAATCCCTGTAACAATTCCCTGTCTTAGGTCAGTCGGTATCACCACTTTATTTTAGGAATGTGAAATGTCAGAATAATAGTAGAGAGTGATTTATTTCAGCTTTTATTTCTTTCATCACATTCTCAGTGGGTCAGAAGTTTACATACACTCAATTAGTATTTGGTAGCATTGCCTTTAAATTCTTCACAATCTTCCCACAATAAATTGGGTACATTTTGTCCCATTCCTTCTGACAGAGCTGGTGTAACTGAGTCAGGTCTGTAGGCCTCATTGCTTGCACACACCTTTTCAGTTCTGCCCACAAATTGTCTATAGGATGAGGTCAGGGCTTTCTGATGACCACTCCAATACCTTGACTTTGTTGTCCTTAAGCCATTTTCCACAACTTTGACGTATGCTTGGGGTCATTGTCCATTTGGAAGACCCATTTTCGACCAAGCTTTAACTTCCTGACTGCTGTCTTGAGATGTTGCATCAACATATCCACATAATTTACCTGCCTCATGATGCCATCTATTTTGTGAAGTGCACCAGTCACCTCCTGCAGCAAAGCACCCCCGCAACATGATCTTGCCACCCCTTTGCTTCACGGTTGGTATGGTGTTCTTCGGCTTGCAAGCCCTCCCCCTTTTTACTCCAAACGTAACGATGGTCATTATGACCTACAGCTCCACACCCCCTGCAGCTACTTGCCCAAGCCTCCCCAGCTTTTCCTTCACCCAAATCCAGATAGCAGATGTTCTCAAAGAGCTGCAAAACCTGAACCCTTAAAATCAGCTGGGCTAGACAATCTGGACCCTATCTTTCTAAAATGATGCCTCCATTGTTGCAACCCCTATAACCAATCTTTCATATCGTCCGAGATTCCTAAAGATTGCAAAACTGCTGCGGTCATCCCCCTCTTAAAAAAACAACCTCTAGACCTAAACTGTTAGAGACCTATATTCATCCTGCCCTGCCTTTCAAAAGTCTTCGAAAGCCAAGTTAACAAACAGATCACTGACCATTTCGAATCCCACCATACCTTCTCCGCTGTGCAATCTGGTTTCCGAGTTGGTCACGGGTGCACCTCACCTCAGCTGAAGATACTAAACAATATCATAACCGCTATCAATAAATAAAAGACAGTACTGTGCAGCCGTCTTCATCAACCTGGCCAAGGCTTTCGACAATGTCAATCACCTTATTCTTATCGGCAGACTCAACAGCCTTGGTTTCTCAAATGACTGCCTCGTCTAGTTCACCAACTACTTCTCAGATAGAGTTCAGTGTGTCAAATTGGAGAGACTGTTTTCCGGACCTCTAGCAGCCTCTATGGGGATACCACAGGGTTCAACTCTCTGGCCGACTCTTTTCTCTTTATATATCAACAAAGTCTCTCTTGCTGCGGGTGAGTCTTTGATCCACCTCTACACAGATGACACCACTCTGTATACATCTGGCCCTTCTTTGGTCACTGTGTTAACAAACCTCCAAACACGCTTCAATGCCATACAACACTCCTTCGGTGGCCTCCAACTGCTCTTAAATGCTAGTAAAACTAAATGCATGCTCTTCAACCGATTGCTGCCCGCCCCCGCCCGCCCGGCTAGCATCACTACTCTGGACGGTTCAGACTTAGAAGATGTGGACAACTACAAATACCTAGGTGTCTGCTCGACTGTAAACTCTCCTTCCAGACTCACATTAAACATCTCCAATCCAAAATTAAATCTAATTAAAATTAATTAGATTTGGCTTCTATTTCACAACAAAGCCTCCTTCACTCACGCTGCCAAACATACCCTCATAAAACTGATGATCCTATCAGTCCTCAACTTCAGCGATGTCATTACAAAATAGCCTCCACAACTCTACTCAGCAAACTGGATGCAGTCTATCACAGTGCCATCAGTTTTGTCACCAAAGCCCCATATAGCACCGACCACTGCGACCTGTATGCTCTCTTCGGCTGGCCCTCGCTTCATATTCGTAGACCCACTGGCTCCAGGTCATCTATAGGTCTTTGCTAGGTAAAGTTCCGCCTTATCTCAGCTCACTGGTCACCATAGCAACACCCACCTATAGCACGCGCTCCAGCAGGTATATCTCACTGGTCATCCCCAAAGCCAACACCTCTGTTGGCCGCCTTTCCTTCCAGTTCTCTGCTGCCAATGACTGGAAAGAATTGCAAAAGTCGATGAAGTTGGAGACTTATATCTCCCTCACTAACTTTAAACATCAGCTATCTGAGTAGTTAACCAATCGCTGCAGCTGTACACAGCCCATCTGTAAATAGCCCATCCACCTACCTTATCCCAATATTGTTTTTATATACTTTTTTTGCTCTTTTGCACACCAGTATTTCTATTTGCACATCATCATCTGCACCTCTATCACTCCAGTGTTAATTTGCTAAATTGTAATTTCTTCGCTATTATGGCCTATTTATTTCCTTACCTCCTTATGCCATTTGCACACACTGTATATAGACTTTTTAAAATGTTTTATATTGTTTTATTGACTGTACGTTTGTTTATTCCATGTGTAACTCTGTGTTGTTGTCTGGGTCACACTGCTTTGCTTTACCTGGTTAAATAATGGTAATATATATACTTGTTTTAATAAATGGCCAAACAGTTCTATTTTTGTTTCATCAGACCAGAGGACATTTCTCCAAAAAGTACGATCTTTATCCCCATATGCAGCTGCAAACTGAAGTCTGTCTTTTTTATGTCGGTTTTGGAGCAGTGGATTCTTCCTTGCAGAGCAGCCTTTCAGGTTATGTCAATATAGGACTGGTTTTACTGTGGATATAGATACTTTGGAACCTGTTTCCTCCAGCATCTTCACAAGGTCCTTTGCTATTGTTCTGGAATTGATTTGCACTTTTATCACCAAAGGACATTTATCTCTAGGAGACAGGACACATCTCCTTCCTGAGCGGTATGACGGCTGTGTGGTCCCATGGTGTTTATACTTGCGTACTATTGTTTGTACAGATGAACATGGTACCTTCAGGCATTTGGATATTGCTCCCAAGGATGAACCAGACTTGTGGAGGTCTACAATTTTCTTCTGAGGTCTTGGCTGATTTCTTTTGATTTTCCCATGATGTCAAGCAAAGAGGCACCGAGTTTGAAGGTAGGCCTTGAAATACATCCACAAGTACACCTCAAATTGACTCAAATTATGTCAATTAGCCTATCAGAAGCTTCCAATGCCATGACATCATTTTCTGGAATATTTCAAGCTTTTTAAAGGCACAGTCAACTTAGTATATGTAAACTTCTGACCCACTGGAATTTTGATCTCGTGAATTATAAGTGAAATAATCTGTCTGTAAACAATTGTTGTAAAATTACGTGTGTCATGTAGATGTTCTAACCGACTTGCCAAAACTATAGTTTTAATTTAACAATAAATGTGTGGAGTGATTGAAAAACTAGTTTTAATGACTCCAACCTAAGGGTATGTAAACTTCCGAATTCAACTGTACCAACAGTGGGCCATTTATCAAACACGACAGTGTCTCCTTTATTTTAACAGTAAATCCTCTCAGAACAGAACTGTGGATCAGTTGTGATTGCTGGCTCCTAAACCTATGTCCATGCCATCTTGCATTTAACCTAAGAATAGCTTAAATTAACCTAACCCCCTACGGTATGTTAAACCAAGAACTGTCAGCATTTCACCCAAATGACATTTCGCAGTGTTACATTTTATTCTACACGAGATAACTGTGCTTCTATTTTCAATGAATAACACACAAAATGGCATGAGGGAGTGTTGGCCCAGACCTGGGCATTGTTGCTCAACAAAAGCCTGTCTCAGTGGAGTCTCCAGTCTGTAAATAAAAACCTAGGGGACTCATCATTGTTTGGATTTTTTTCTCTCTCCAGCACTGTGTTTAATCCCCCTCTGAGCTAAAGTGGCAGTTCTAAAAGCCACAGCACTGTCCCTGATCTCCCCGCAGGATTGCGTTACACTGTTGGACATTTCCCCCAGCCTTTTGAAACGCTCCACATGTCAGCTGGGCTGTGGGCTCCTATCTGTGCCCAGTGCTCACCGGCACACACCTCCACACTCAAGAACAAGAGGCCCTTCTCCTCTACAGCTGACCGTGAAGTAAATTCACAAGCTGTGCAAGAGCAATGCTTCAGATGATGAATTGCAGCTAGTCACTTTTTTGGATTGGAGGGGTGGGTAGGTTGACATTTCATAACAGGAGAAAACAGAGCTTTTTTACTTGCTTCAGGTGTTTGATAGCCACACACAAATCACATTGTAGACCCGTGCCAACAACATCTATTAAAGTTGTACAGTATTATCAGGAAGTTCAATCTATGCTAAGACTACACTGTCACTCTATCTATGCCTAACTTTAACAAGATTCACAATAGAAGAGAGTATAAAGGTGTTTATGTTGGGGAGGACCTGTGATGCAGGCTATGCAAGACTGCACTTCCTAAAGGTTGCTAACAAAACACTGAGGGATAAGTCTTGTTCCACTGGAGTTCTTGGTTCTTTACCAACAACTGGTTTTGGATTGAGCTCATTTCTCAATGAGGTATAATCAGAAATATTCAGGCACTCTTTCAAGTGACACCTGCATTTGAAGGAGTCTAGGTCATTTGAAGGAGTTTAAATATATACACTACCGTTCAAATTTTTGGTCACTTAGAAATGTCCTTGTTTTTGAAAGAAAAGCACATTTTCTGGCCCCGGTGCACAACTGATCAAGAGGACAAGGATATTAGAGTGTCTGTTTTGAGAAACGTCACAAGTCCTCAACTGGCAGCTTCATTAACTTCTTTGGGACTGGGGGGCAGTTTTGAGTAGCTTGGATAAAAAGGTGCCCAGAGTAAACTGGCTACTAAGTCCTAAAAGCTAGAATATGCCTATAATTAGTATATTTGGATAGAAAACACTCTGAAGTTTCTAAACCTGTTTGAATGATGTCTGTGAGTATAACGGAACTCATATGGCAGGCAAAAACCTGAAAACAAATCCACCCAGGAAGTGGGAAATCTGAGGATTGTAGTTTGTTCAACTCATTGCCTATCCAACATAGTGTCAATGGGGTCATATTGCACTTCCGAAGGCTTCCACTAGATGTCAACAGTCTTTAGAATCTTGTTTGATGCTTATACTGTGCAGGAGGGGGGAATGGGAGCTGAATGAGTCAGAGGTCTGCCAGAGTGGCATGAGCTGATCACCTGCGCTAATGTGAGAGTGACCTGCGTTCTATCGCATTTCTACAGAAATTTCTGCAAACATTATTGAAGATTTATGTTACAAACATCCTAAAGATTGATTCTATACTTCGTTTGACATGTTTCAACAAACTGTACTGACCTAACATAATCATTTGGTGTGCTCACGTCGTAAAGCCTTTTTGAAATCGGACACTGTGGCTGGATTTACAACAAGGTTATCTTTAAAAAGATGTGAAACGCTTGTATGTTTGAGGAATTTTAATTAAGGGATTTCTGTTGTTTTGAATTTATTTGGCGCCCTGCACTTTCACTGGCGGTTGGTGGGAGGTGGGACGCATGCATCCTGAATATCTCAGGAGGTTAAATAGTACAAAACACCAGTCTCAACGCCAACAGTGAAGATTCGACTCCGGGATGCTGGCCTTCTAGGCAGAGTTGCAAAGAAAAAGACATATCTCAGACTGGCCAAAAAAAGAAAAGATTAAGATGGGCAAAAAACACACACTGGACAGGGATATGGCTCTTTTATTGTTCTCTCAAGTTGGATGATGGAGATATCATCCAACTTGCGAGAATTTTTTTCCTGCAGACAGAGGTACGCTTTACATATGTACAGTCGATGTTATGTCCATGTTATATATGGTCAATATATAGTCATATCTGAGCCCTACTTTTGATTTTCATAGACACATGGAATAGCCTTCATTGCCTTTCTCCTCAGTGAACATGAGCCATTCTTTTCCACTGCAGTCATAAACACAGGCTCCCAGTTGCTGACATGAACTATGGCACCTCAGGTTAATAGAGCTGCCCACATCCACACACCTACCAACACACAGTCTTGTACAGCTAACCTTGTGGGCACACACAATTCAGTCCCAATCAAAACCCTGACCCTTAATGTAATTCTAAACATAACACTAATTCTAACCTTAACCCTAAACACCCTAGAAATAGCATTTGACCTCATGGGGACTAACAAGATAGTTGGTCAACTTTTTGTTGATTTACTATTCTTGTGGGGACTTCTGGTCCCCACAAGCATATTTAAACACGTCCACACACACGCGCACACACACACACACACACACGTGAAACAGCGCCTGAAATCGAAGACGCTTGTGGGCCTCGAGTGTTGCACTGCAGGTTCTTTAAATACCTGGTCACACTTTTTCCATTGCAGGCATGACATTTCTTACCCCATAGATATATTGGTCTATTTGCACGACTGTCAATGGTCTCTACCTCTCTCTCTCTCTCGCTTGCTTTTCCACCCAAGCTCTATGCTATCTTGTAGAGTCTCACGCAAAGTGTAGAGTGAAGGCATGAGTGTGCAAGTTCACTAGACTTGACAGCTCGGCCAAGTAGTACTGGAGTTACATGTTTAAATAATCTGACTATGGGAGCAAAGTGTAACAAGCAATGTATCAATCTACTATAAGTAGAGAACTTTGAAGGAATGATATGGTTCAGTTTTTCCATTTAAATGGAAGGCATCTAAATGTAATTTATACTGTATTGGTTCCTTGTTGGATCTAAGACCAAGACTTGCGGTAGTAGTGTACAGTCATTGTAATAAATGTGATTTTGATGGGACTGGTGTTGTGAAGATTTTAATTGTTGGTTTGAAACTACATCCGCAGAATGATCCAGGATAGATGACAGTGCCGTTTCATTGGCGATGAAGGTTATGCATGGCATATGTGTTAATAAGCACTTACCCTCTGTGTACTTTAAATCTGCATTAACAATCACCACGTTCTAAAATATATTGTAAAATAAAAGTTACAAGAGCAGTTTTGATTGTGGAGTTGTGGAGTGCAGTGCCCATTGAGAAGTGGAGTATATGAAGTATATGATTTAGATAAGTGTTAAGTATTGCAATGATGTCAACACTATACCTAAAATAAACTTGCTATAGCGAATGCTCTCCTTTTAACACAGTTGACAGCCTACCCATCACAAACAGAGCTTTAAACATCCTAAAGATTGATTCTATACTTCGTTTGACATGTTTCAACAAACTGTAATATGACTTTTCGTCTGAACTTTCGCCTGGACTTGCCCACGCATCGTGAGTTTGGATTGTGTACTAAACCCGCGAACAAAAAGGAGGTATTTGGCCATAAATGATGGACTTTATAAAACTGGGATTCCTGGGAGTGCATTCTGATGAAGATCATCAAAGATAAGTGAATATTTATAATGCTATTTCTGACTTCTGTTGACTCCACAACATGGCGGATATCTGTAGGGCTTGTTTTGTTGTCTGAGCGCTGTACTCAGATTTTTGCATTGTGTGCTTTATCAGGAAAAATGATCTAAAATTTCATGCATAACACTCGTATCTTTTAGCAAAGTTTATTATGAGTATTTCTATAAATTGATGTGGCTCTCTGCAAAATAACCGGATGTTTTTGACCTACTGAACGTAACGAGACAATGTAAACTGAAATGTTTGGATATAAATATGAACTTTATCAAACAAAACACACATGTATTGTGTAACATGAATTCCTATGAGTGTCATCTTATGAAGATCATCAAAAGTTAGTGATTCATTTTATCTCTATTTCAGCTTTTTGTGACTCCTCTCTTTGGCTGGAAAATGGCTGTGTTTTTCTGTGACTAGGTACTGACCTAACATAATCATTTGGTGTGCTCACGTCGTAAAGCCTTTTTGAAATCGGACACTGTGGCTGGATTTACAACAAGGTTATTTTTAAAAAGATGTGAAATGCTTGTATGTTTGAGGAATTTTAATTAAGGGATTTCTGTTGTTTTGAATTTATATTGTAAAATAAAAGTTACAAGAGCAGTTTTGATTGTGGAGTTGTGGAGTGCAGTGCCCATTGAGAAGTGAAGTATATGAAGTATATGATTTAGATAAGTGTTAAGTATTGCAATGATGTCAACACTATACCTAAAATAAACTTGCTATAGCGAATGCTCTCCTTTTAACACAGTTGACAGGCTACCCATCACAAACAGAGCTTTAAAGTGTTTCAAAATGTCTGAGTTCACCCCAACTGTTAGAAGCTGACTGATACGGTCTGTTTTAGACGATGACTTCATTGCACTGTTAATTATAGATAGGGAAGGTGGAGGGTGACCTCACTCTTGATGGATTTACCTTGTGTAAACTTGGTGTACACTAGATGTGCAGTGGAGAGGAGATGGAAGATAAGATGTTTTTTTCATGGCAGCCTGTTGCCTCACCCAAATCATTCCATCACAGCTGCTTAATTGAAGACATTATTTTAATATTTCATTAACTGCTGGTCTATTACCAGGAATTGAGAATGAGTTTCTCCTACTTTAACGTTCTCTTTTATGAAATCAAATAGATTCCTGACCTATTAGGACAGAACATTGAAAATACTTTAGATACATTAAAGCTAAAAAGCTGTTTGACACCATATTGTAACCTTAAATCTAAGTTCAGGTATATTAGAATACTGTTCCCAGACACAGATTAAGTCTTGGTCTAAAAAGCAAGATAAATGGAGAATCTCCATAGAAAGTGCTTTTTTGTCTATGGCTGGGCTTAATCTGTTTCCGGAAAACCTAGCTTCAGTGTTTACAGCATGAACATTTGGAAGGAAAGAGAAAGGAGCCGCCATTGATTATTTGTGATGTTAGAAGTGCAAAATGGCCGTCAGGGGAGCTGTGGTTCTCAGGCCAAATGAGACGTGACACGATGTACTAAAAAAAGGTAAAAGGCTAAATTAAAAGAAACTACCTTTTCACCTGTCATCTCCCCTGTCAGTGAGGCTTGGCTTGTTGAGAAAGATTTGGGTCTGTTGTGACATTGTAAAAAACCCTACTGAAATTTATATGAAGATCAAATCAAATCATTTGTCACGTGCGCCGAAAACAACAGGTGTGGGTGCACAACCTATACCTTACAGTGAAATGCTTACTTACAGGGCCTAAACCAACAGTGCACTTTTCATAGAGAGAACAAAGGAATTTCTTCCACCTCACAGAACTGGAGTTCCGAACAATATTTATGATCTAGTCCGTTTGGTACAATTTTGTGAAACTCATGAGAGACAATACGGCCACATTACCATAACACTGTTTATACAATAGCCTCAGTTATGAGGCTTACATCTAATTGTTGTATAAGATGAATGAGTGAGGATGATACTGTTTGTGAAATTGTGTAATGTGATTTTGGACTGTTTAATGAAGGAAACTCCAATTCCCTTTTGGAGTTGAACTAAATCAGAGGACCGCCCATGAGCACAGTTATGGTCTGGCATCATGGGACAGGCCCTTTTCTGCTTTTCCAAATAAAGCCCCCACCCGGGTTTTCTATCATCAGACCGAGCTTACCTCAATTACGAAATGGCTAAAGGTTGCAGACCAGCTTACCACGAGAGGGCCAAGGTTTGAGTAGAGACCATAAACCTGAGTATAAGCTAAGGTTTGAGTAGATGGCTGAATATTTTAACCATACCACGTGGTTAAACTCTTAGACTATCGATACCAACAGAATAAGAACAAGTCTTTGATATTAATTACTAGTCTGCAGCTAGGAATTCAGTATCATTGAACGCGAAGAACGACAACCGCCGAAACATCTACTCTATAACGACATGAATGAATGTCACTCAGAACTATCCATTCTAACCACAACAGAGAGAGAGAGAGAGAGTGTGGACAGACTCTCCAACTAACTTTTCAACAGAGATCTCGATGACACACTGAGCGTATATATATTGATTGATTGCAATTGTTCCTGAATGAGTGAATTTTGAATTTTACCCCTTTTTCTCCCCAATTTCGTGGTATCCAATTGTTTAGTAGAAACTATCTTGTCTCATCGTTACAACTCCCGTACGGTACGAAGGTTGAAAGTCATGCGTCCTTCAATAAACAACCCAACCAAGCCACACTGCTTCTTAACACAGCGCCATCCAACCCAGAAGCCAGCCGCACCAATGTGTCGGAGGAAACATAGTGCACCTGGCAACCTTGGTTAGCGCGCACTGCGCCCGGCCAGCCACAGGGGACGCTGGTGCGCGATGAGACAAGGATTTCCCTACCGGCCAAACCCTCCTTAACCCGGACAACGCTTGGCCAATTGTGCGTCGCCCCACGGACCTCCCGGTCGCGGCCGGTTACGACAGAGCCTGGGTGGGAACCCAGAGTCTCTGGTGGCACAGCTGGCGCTGCAGTACAGCGCCCTTAACCACTGCGCCACCCGGGAAAACATCTACTGTGTGTTATGCATTTCTGTGAATGACTTAGTTAGTAAATAATGATTTTAAGACAATTGATGTATGGTTGTCTCAGAGCAAAGACTGGGTTCGTGCAGATAACCAACAATTTACAACGTTTGTAACGAGACTAACGTGAGGTAAATAATAATTCCTTAATTCAAAGACTAATTGATCAGATATTAAAATATCTGAAAGTTATATTAGGAAAATTATAACTTTGTAATCTGAATATTTTCCTTGGTGCCCCAACTTTCTAGTTAATTACAGTTACAGGATTAATCAGTTTAATTGCGTAATAATAATTACATAGTTATTTGATAAATGTCTTCAGTGTCATGTTTTGTCATTTATTATCTTGTCTTGTCCCTGTGCTTCCCATTCTATTCGTTCCCCTCTGCTGGTCTTATTAGGTTCTTTCCCTCTTTCTATCCCTCTCTCTCCCCCTCCCTCTCTCACTCTCTCGCTCTCTCTTCTCGCTATCGTTCCGTTCCTGCTCCCAGCTGTTCCTATTCCCCTAATCAATCATTTAGTCTTCCCACACCTGTTCCCGATCCTTTCCCCTGATTAGAGTCCCTATTTCTTCCTTTGTGTTCCGTTCCTGTCCTGTCGGTTCCTTGTCTAGAATTCACCGTGCTGTGTTTGTGTATCGCCCTGTCGTGTCGTGTTTTCCTCAGATGCTGCGTGGTGAGCAGGTGTCTGAGTCTGTCTGGTTCAAGTGCCTTCCCGAGGCAACCTGCTGTTCACCTGCTGTTCAAGATCGAGTCTCCAGTTTGTCCTCGTCATTTCGAGTGAAAGTTGTGTTTTTTGTTTGTATTTACTTTACTGGATTAAAGACTCTGTTTTCGCCAAGTCGCTTTTGGGTCCTCTTTCACCTGCATGACAGAAGGAACCGACCAAGGAATGGACCCAGCGACTTCAGACGCTCGTTACACTGCCGTCGAGATCCAAGGAGCCATGCTCGGCAGACACGAGCAGGAATTGTCTGCTGCTCGCCATGCCGTGGAGAACCTGGCCGCTCAGGTTTCCGACCTCTCTGGACAGTTCCAGAGTCTACGTCTCGTGCCACCTGTTACTTCCTGGCCTGCCGAGCCTCCAGAACCTAGGGTTAATAACCCACCTTGCTACTCCGGGCAGCCCACTGAGTGCCGCTCCTTTCTCACGCAGTGTGAGATTGTGTTCTCTCTCCAACCCAACACATACTCTAGAGAGAGAGCTCGGGTTGCTTACGTCATTTCACTCCTTACTGGCCGGGCTCGAGAATGGGGCACAGCTATCTGGGAGGCAAGGGCTGATTGCTCTAACAAGTTCCAGAACTTTAAAGAGGAGATGATTCGGGTTTTTGACCATTCAGTTTTTGGTAGGGAGGCTTCTAGGGCCCTGGCTTCCTTATGCCAAGGTGAACGGTCCATAACGGATTATTCTATTGAGTTTCGCACTCTTGCTGCCTCTAGTGAGTGGAACGAGCCGGCGCTGCTCGCTCGTTTTCTGGAGGGACTCCACGCAGTGGTTAAGGATGAGATTCTCTCCCGGGAGGTTCCTTCAGATGTGGACTCTTTGATTGCTCTCGCCATCCGCATAGAACGACGGGTAGATCTTCGTCACCGGGCTCGTGGAAGAGAGCTCGCATCAACGGTGTTTCCCTGCTCCGCATCGCAACCATCTCCCTCCTCTGGCTCAGAGTCTGAGCCCATGCAGCTGGGAGGGATTCGCATCTCGACTAAGGAGAGGAAGCGGAGGATCACCAACCGCCTGTGCCTCTATTGCGGAGTTGCTGGACATTTTGTTAATTCATGTCCAGTAAAAGCCAGAGCTCATCTGTAAGCGGAGGGCTACAGGTGAGCGCAACTACTCAAGTCTCTCCATCAAAATCCTGTACTACTTTGTCGGTCCATCTACGCTGGACCGGTTCGGGTGCTACATGTAGTGCCTTGATAGACTCTGGGGCTGAGGGTTGTTTCATGGACGAAGCATGGGTTCGGAAACATGACATTCCTTTCAGAGAGTTAGAGAAGCCTACGCCCATGTTCGCCTTAGATGGTAGTCATCTTCCCAGTATCAGATTTGAGACACTACCTTTAACCCTCACAGTATCTGGTAACCACAGTGAGACTATTTCTTTTTTGATTTTTCGTTCACCGTTTACACCTGTTGTTTTGGGTCATCCCTGGCTAGTATGTCATAATCCTTCTATTAATTGGTCTAGTAATTCTATCCTATCCTGGAACGTTTCTTGTCATGTGAAGTGTTTAATGTCTGCCATCCCTCCCGTTTCTTCTGTCCCTACTTCTCAGGAGGAACCTGGCGATTTGACAGGAGTGCCGGAGGAATATCATGATCTGCGCACGGTCTTCAGTCGGTCCCGAGCCAACTCCCTTCCTCCTCACCGGTCGTATGATTGTAGTATTGATCTCCTTCCGGGGACCACTCCTCCTCGGGGTAGACTATACTCTCTGTCGGCTCCCGAACGTAAGGCTCTCGAGGATTATTTGTCTGTGTCTCTTGACGCCGGTACCATAGTGCCTTCTTCCTCTCCGGCCGGGGCGGGGTTCTTTTTGTTAAGAAGAAGGACGGTACTCTGCGCCCCTGCGTGGATTATCGAGGGCTGAATGACATAACGGTTAAGAATCGTTATCCGCTTCCCCTTATGTCATCAGCCTTCGAGATTCTGCAGGGAGCCAGGTGCTTTACTAAGTTGGACCTTCGTAACGCTTACCATCTCGTGCGCATCAGAGAGGGGACGAGTGGAAAACGGCGTTTAACACTCCGTTAGGGCATTTTGAGTACCGGGTTCTGCCGTTTGGTCTCGCCAATGCGCCAGCTGTTTTTCAGGCATTAGTTAATGATGTTCTGAGAGACATGCTGAACATCTTTGTTTTTGTCTATCTTGACGATATCCTGATTTTTTTCTCCGTCACTCGAGATTCATGTTCAGCACGTTCGACGTGTTCTACAGCGCCTTTTAGAGAATTGTCTCTACGTAAAGTCTGAGAAGTGCTCTTTTCATGTCTCCTCCGTTACTTTTCTCGGTTCCGTTATTTCCTCTGAAGGCATTCAGATGGATTCCGCTAAGGTCCAAGCTGTCAGTGATTGGCCCGTTCCAAGGTCACGTGTCGAGTTGCAGCGCTTTTAGGTTTCGCTAATTTCTATCGGCGTTTCATTCGTAATTTCGGTCAAGTTGCTGCCCCTCTCACAGCTCTTACTTCTGTCAAGACGTGTTTTAAGTGGTCCGGTTCCGCCCAGGGAGCTTTTGATCTTCTAAAAGAACGTTTTACGTCCGCTCCTATCCTCGTTACTCCTGACGTCACTAGACAATTCATTGTCGAGGTTGACGCTTCAGAGGTAGGCGTGGGAGCCATTCTATCCCAGCGCTTCCAGTCTGACGATAAGGTTCATCCTTGCGCTTATTTTTCTCATCGCCTGTCGCCATCTGAGCGCAACTATGATGTGGGTAACCGTGAACTGCTCGCCATCCGCTTAGCCCTAGGCGAATGGCGACAGTGGTTGGAGGGGCGACCGTTCCTTTTGTCGTTTGGACAGACCATAAGAACCTTGAGTACATCCGTTCTGCCAAACGACTTAATGCCCGTCAAGCTCGTTGGGCGTTGTTTTTCGCTCGTTTCGAGTTTGTGATTTCTTACCGTCCGGGTAGCAAGAACACCAAGCCTGATGCCTTATCCCGTCTGTTTAGTTCTTCTGTGGCTTCTACTGATCCCGAGGGGATTCTTCCTTATGGGCGTGTTGTCGGGTTAACAGTCTGGGGAATTGAAAGACAGGTTAAGCAAGCACTCACGCACACTGCGTCGCCGCGCGCTTGTCCTAGTAACCTCCTTTTCGTTCCTGTTTCCACTCGTCTGGCTGTTCTTCAGTGGGCTCACTCTGCCAAGTTAGCTGGTCATCCCGGTGTTCGAGGCACTCTTGCGTCTATTCGCCAGCGCTTTTGGTGGCCGACTCAGGAGCGTGACACGCGCCGTTTCGTGGCTGCTTGTTCGGACTGCGCGCAGACTAAGTCGGGTAACTCTCCTCCTGCCGGTCGTCTCAGACCGCTCCCCATTCCTTCTCGACCATGGTCTCACATCGCCCTAGACTTCATTACCGGTCTGCCTTTGTCTGCGGGGAAGACTGTGATTCTTACGGTTGTCGATAGGTTCTCTAAGGCGGCACATTTCATTCCCCTCGCTAAACTTCCTTCCGCTAAGGAGACGGCACAAATCATTATCGAGAATGTATTCAGAATTCATGGCCTCCCGTTAGACGCCGTTTCAGACAGAGGCCCGCAATTCACGTCACAGTTTTGGAGGGAGTTCTGTCGTTTGATTGGTGCGTCCGTCAGTCTCTCTTCCGGGTTTCATCCCCAGTCTAACGGTCAAGCAGAGAGGGCCAATCAGACGATTGGTCGCATACTACGCAGCCTTTCTTTCAGAAACCCTGCGTCTTGGGCAGAACAGCTCCCCTGGGCAGAATACGCTCACAATTCGCTTCCTTCGTCTGCTACCGGGTTATCTCCGTTTCAGAGTAGTCTGGGTTACCAGCCTCCTCTGTTCTCATCCCAGCTTGCCGAGTCCAGCGTTCCCTCCGCTCAAGCGTTTGTCCAACGTTGTGAGCGCACCTGGAGGAGGGTGAGGTCTGCACTTTGCCGTTACAGGGCACAGACTGTGAGAGCCGCCAATAAACGCAGGATTAAGAGTCCAAGGTATTGTTGCGGCCAGAGAGTGTGGCTTTCCACTCGCAACCTTCCTCTTACGACAGCTTCTCGTAAGTTGACTCCGCGGTTCATTGGTCCGTTCCGTGTCTCCCAGGTCGTCAATCCTGTCGCTGTGCGACTGCTTCTTCCGCGACATCTTCGTCGCGTCCATCCTGTCTTCCATGTCTCCTGTGTCAAGCCCTTTCTTCGCACCCCGTTCGTCTTCCCTCCCCCCTCCCGTCCTTGTCGAGAGCGCACCTATTTACAAGGTACATAAGATCATGGACATGCGTTCTCGGGGACGGGGTCACCAATACTTAGTGGATTGGGAGGGTTACGGTCCTGAGGAGAGGAGTTGGGTTCCGTCTCGGGACGTGCTGGACCGTTCACTCATTGATGATTTCCTCCGTTGCCGCCAGGATTCCTCCTCGAGTGCGCCAGGAGGCGCTCGGTGAGTGGGGGGGTACTGTCATGTTTTGTCATTTATTATCTTGTCTTGTCCCTGTGCTTCCCATTCTATTCGTTCCCCTCTGCTGGTCTTATTAGGTTCTTTCCCTCTTTCTATCCCTCTCTCTCCCCCTCCCTCTCTCACTCTCTCGCTCTCTCTTCTCTCTATCGTTCCGTTCCTGCTCCCAGCTGTTCCTATTCCCCTAATCAATCATTTAGTCTTCCCACACCTGTTCCCGATCCTTTCCCCTGATTAGAGTCCCTATTTCTTCCTTTGTGTTCCGTTCCTGTCCTGTCGGTTCCTTGTCTAGAATTCACCGTGCTGTGTTTGTGTATCGCCCTGTCGTGTCGTGTTTTCCTCAGATGCTGCGTGGTGAGCAGGTGTCTGAGTCTGTCTGGTTCAAGTGCCTTCCCGAGGCAACCTGCTGTTCACCTGCTGTTCAAGATCGAGTCTCCAGTTTGTCCTCGTCATTTCGAGTGAAAGTTGTGTTTTTTGTTTGTATTTACTTTACTGGATTAAAGACTCTGTTTTCGCCAAGTCGCTTTTGGGTCCTCTTTCACCTGCATGACATTCAGTGTCAATGTTAGCTAGCTACATAGCTGTCTTTGCTGTCTTCGTATCATCGTATCCAAGATAATTGTGTTGTTTAGGTTTAGAGTGTGTAGTCTTAGAGTGATTATCTTAATTTACCGAGGTTAGCTAGCCAGCTATTTGTCGTCCTTAACGTAGGTGACTCTGCTAGCTAGCCAACAGCTAGCCAACGCTAGCCAACGTCTTCTGTATAGAACTCAACTACCCGGTCGCACTCACAGGTAGTATCACATTTTCACTTCATTTCATTACAGTACAACGGTTTGATTTGTTTGATCGTAGCTAGCTACTTAGCTAGCTACATAGCCGTCTTTGTATCAAAGATAATTGTGTAGTCTAGAGCGATTTTCTAGGTTCGCTAGCCATCTATTGTCGTTCTTTTAACGCAACGTAACGTAAACAACACTGCTAGCTAGCCTGCTAGCCCCGAATAGCAACACTGCAGAAACTATTACACTCAACGGAACGACTTGATTAGTGTAGTGTCAACAACGCACCCACTGCCAGCTGGCCTACTTCAGCAGTACTGTATCATTTTAATCATTTTAGTCAATAAGATTCTTGCTACGTAGCTTAACTTTCTGAACATTCGAGACGTGTAGTCCACTTGTCATTCCAATCTCCTTTGCATTAGCGTAGCCTCTTCTGTAGCCTGTCAACTATGTGTCTGTTTATCCCTGTTCTCTCCTCTCTGCACAGACCATACAAACGCTCCTCACCGCGTGGCCGCGGCCACCCTACTCTGGTGGTCCCAGCGCGCACGACCCACGTGGAGTTCCAGGTCTCCGGTAGCCTCTGGAACTGCCAATCTGCGGTCAACAAGGCAGAGTTCATCTCAGCCTATGCCTCCCTCCAGTCCCTCGACTTCTTGGCACTGACGGAAACATGGATCACCACAGACAACACTGCTACTCCTACTGCTCTCTCTTCGTCCGCCCACGTGTTCTCGCACACCCCGAGAGCGTCTGGTCAGCGGGGTGGTGGCACCGGGATCCTCATCTCTCCCAAGTGGTCATTCTCTCTTTCTCCCCTTACCCATCTGTCTATCGCCTCCTTTGAATTCCATGCTGTCACAGTTACTAGCCCTTTCAAGCTTAACATCCTTATCATTTATCGCCCTCCAGGTTCCCTCGGAGAGTTCATCAATGAGCTTGATGCCTTGATAAGCTCCTTTCCTGAGGACGGCTCACCTCTCACAGTTCTGGGCGACTTTAACCTCCCCACGTCTACCTTTGACTCTTTCCTCTCTGCCTCCTTCTTTCCACTCCTCTCCTCTTTTGACCTCACCCTCTCACCTTCCCCCCTACTCACAAGGCAGGCAATACGCTCGACCTCATCTTTACTAGATGCTGTTCTTCCACTAACCTCATTGCAACTCCCCTCCAAGTCTCCGACCACTGCCTTGTATCCTTTTCCCTCTCGCTCTCATCCAACACCTCCCACACTGCCCCTACTCGGATGGTATCGCGCCGTCCCAACCTTCGCTCTCTCTCCCCCGCTACTCTCTCCTCTTCCATCCTATCATCTCTTCCCTCCGCTCAAACCTTCTCCCACCTATCTCCTGATTCTGCCTCCTCAACCCTCCTCTCCTCCCTCTCTGCATCCCTTGACTCTCTATGTCCCCTATCCTCCAGGCCGGCTCAGTCCTCCCCTCCCGCTCCGTGGCTCGATGACTCATTGCGAGCTCACAGAACAGGGCTCCGGGCAGCCGAGCGGAAATGGAGGAAAACTCGCCTCCCTGCGGACCTGGCATCCTTTCACTCCCTCCTCTCTACATTTTCCTCCTCTGTCTCTGCTGCTAAAGCCACTTTCTACCACGCTAAATTCCAAGCATCTGCCTCTAACCCTAGGAAGCTCTTTGCCACCTTCTCCTCCCTCCTGAATCCTCCGCCCCCCCCCTCCTCCCTCTCTGCAGATGACTTCGTCAACCATTTTGAAAAGAAGGTCGACGACATCCGATCCTCGTTTGCTAAGTCAAACGACACCGCTGGTTCTGCTCACACTGCCCTACCCTGTGCTCTGACCTCTTTCTCCCCTCTATCTCCAGATGAAATCTCGCGTCTTGTGACGGCCGGCCGCCCAACAACCTGCCCGCTTGACCCTATCCCCTCCTCTCTTCTCCAGACCATTTCCGGAGACCTTCTCCCTTACCTCACCTCGCTCATCAACTCATCCCTGACCGTTGGCTACGTCCCTTCCGTCTTCAAGAGAGCGAGAGTTGCACCCCTTCTGAAAAAACCTACACTCGATCCCTCCGATGTCAACAATTACAGACCAGTATCCCTTCTTTCTTTTCTCTCCAAAACTCTTGAACGTGCCGTCCTTGGCCAGCTCTCCCGCTATCTCTCTCTGAATGACCTTCTTGATCCAAATCAGTCAGGTTTCAAGACTAGTCATTCAACTGAGACTGCTCTCCTCTGTATCACGGAGGCACTCCGCACTGCTAAAGCTAACTCTCTCTCCTCTGCTCTCATCCTTCTAGATCTATCGGCTGCCTTCGATACTGTGAACCATCAGATCCTCCTCTCCACCCTCTCCGAGTTGGGCATCTCCGGCGCGGCCCACGCTTGGATTGCGTCCTACCTGACAGGTCGCTCCTACCAGGTGGCGTGGCGAGAATCTGTCTCCTCACCACGCGCTCTCACCACTGGTGTCCCCCAGGGCTCTGTTCTTGGCCCTCTCCTATTCTCGCTATACACCAAGTCACTTGGCTCTGTCATAACCTCATATGGTCTCTCTTATCATTGCTATGCAGACGACACACAATTAATCTTCTCCTTTCCCCCTTCTGATGACCAGGTGGCGAATCGCATCTCTGCATGTCTGGCAGACATATCAGTGTGGATGACGGATCACCACCTCAAGCTGAACCTCGGCAAGACGGAGCTGCTCTTCCTCCCGGGGAAGGACTGCCCGTTCCATGATCTCGCCATCACGGTTGACAACTCCATTGTGTCCTCCTCCCAGAGCGCCAAGAACCTTGGCGTGATCCTGGACAACACCCTGTCGTTCTCAACTAACATCAAGGCGGTGGCCCGTTCCTGTAGGTTCATGCTCTACAACATCCGCAGAGTACGACCCTGCCTCACACAGGAAGCGGCGCAGGTCCTAATCCAGGCACTTGTCATCTCCCGTCTGGATTACTGCAACTCGCTGTTGGCTGGGCTCCCTGCCTGTGCCATTAAACCCCTTCAACTCATCCAGAACGCCGCAGCCCGTCTGGTGTTCAACCTTCCCAAGTTCTCTCACGTCACCCCGCTCCTCCGTTCTCTCCACTGGCTTCCAGTTGAAGCTCGCATCCGCTACAAGACCATGGTGCTTGCCTACGGAGCTGTGAGGGGAACGGCACCTCAGTACCTCCAGGCTCTGATCAGGCCCTACACCCAAACAAGGGCACTGCGTTCATCCACCTCTGGCCTGCTCGCCTCCCTACCACTGAGGAAGTACAGCTCCCGCTCAGCCCAGTCAAAACTGTTCGCTGCCCTGGCCCCCCCAATGGTGGAACAAACTCCCTCACGACGCCAGGACAGCGGAGTCAATCACCACCTTCCGGAGACACCTGAAACCCCACCTCTTTAAGGAATACCTAGGATAGGTTAAGTAATCCCTCTCACCCCACCCCCCCTAAGTTTTAGATGCACTATTGTTAAGTGACTGTCCCACTGGATGTCATAAGGTGAATGCACCAATTTGTAAGTCGCTCTGGATAAGAGCGTCTGCTAAATGACTTAAATGTAAATGTAAATGTCAATGATGCCAAAGACACGACAGTATGGTTAAAGTGACTATGCATATATGATAAACAGAGAGTAGCAGTAGCATAAAAGAGGGGTTGGCGGGTCGTGGGACACGATGCAGATAGTCCGGGTAGACAATGTTCGGGGGGCACCGGTTAGTCGGGCTAATTGAGGTAGTATGTACATGAATGTATAGTTAAAGTGACTATGCATACAGGATAAACAGCGAGTAGCAGCAGCGTAAAAGAGGGGTCGGGTGTGACTGAATGCAAATAGTCCGGGTAGCCATTTGATTACCTGTTCAGGAGTCTTATGGCTTGTGGTAAAAGCTGTTGAGAAGCCTTTTGGTCCTAGACTTGGTGCTCCGGTACCACTTGCCATGTGGTAGTAGAGAGAACAGTCTATGACTGGGGTGGCTAGGGTCTTTGACAATCGTTAGGGCCTTCCTCTGACACTACCTGGTGTAGAGGTCCTGGATGGCAGGCAGCTTAGCCCCAGTGATGTACTGGGCCGTACACACTACCCTCTGTAGTGCCTTGCGGTCAGAAGCTTAGCAGTTGCAGTACCAGGCAGTGATGCAACCAGTCAGGATGCTCTTGATGTGGCAGCTGTAGAACCTTTTGAGGATCTGAGGACCCATGCCAAATCGTTTTAGTTTCCTGAGGGGGAATAGGCTTGGTCGTATCCTCTTCATGATCTGCACCAACGTGACAATAAAGATATGAGCTAAAACTGACAGATATGATTTAATGCTTTAAAAAGTCCACCCGGACCCACATAAAATACACACCTGGTTGATACAAATGTTCAAAGAATGCCTTTTGCAGTGTTGGTCCAATGCTGGTTAATAGAGCCATCATTTTCAGATTGTACGGAACATTAATCACTCACCAATTAGGACAGTACACTGACAAGTCACTATGTCTTTTCTTTTGGTTTCATGTCTTTTCAACGTTAAAATTAGGAAGGTCACATTTTCACAAACAATCCAAGAGCCAGCCACTAGACTTATGAATCCAGTCTCTGTCAATGCCAAATAACACCTACATCTATTTCTTGCTTCACTGTAAAACAAAGCTGCTTTGAACAATGCTGAATCGCAGTGAATCGCAGCGTCAACTCAAAAGGATTTTCCCCTTTTCAGTGAAATGCATTATTATTGGAAAATGGGGGGGGGATCATCTTTCCCTCAGCTGGCTCTTAGTGGAGAGATCCACAGGGCTCGTTTGTGCGGAACAACAAGCGGGCACTGGAAATGAGACCCTGGGCAGGTATGTGCTGAGAAGAATGGGGGGATTGTCGTCATCTGAGTTTCAGAGTACAGAATCTCGTTAACCTTTGGAATCTGGCACAGGCTATAGGGCTGGCAGAGAGACAAGGCCTGGCACCTGCCCACTGATATGCCCGGGCAAGAGCGGGGGGGTTGGGGGGTATCAGACATAATGGGCGTCACAAACACATACACACACGTATGCACACACACTCTCTGAAAATAACTACCCCCAAAGACACAAACCAACCAAGTGATACATCTACAGAATCACATAGAGCTATTACATAGATTAGCATGCATGGGAGGTCCCTAACATATGCATTAATATCTGTAAGGCAGTCTGTACAGAATCCATGAGTAAATACTAGAATAGGGATATTAGCACTGTAGATGGTTCAGATTGTTGTCATACATTATGTGCAATCTTAAACACCTCATTATGAAGGAAACATATAATATACCTAAACAAAGCACTTTTATGTTTTGAAGAAAAATACAGCTGTCTCAAGTATCTTGTGTTGTATAAACCAAACAAACCGGTGCACATGATTCCTCTCATTTGGAAGAAATTCCAATGACTCCTTTGTGCCAACAACTAGCTAGATGTCTCTGCCAAACACGAGTATCAGAAAATCTGTCGTTCTTTTTTCATCGATCTGATTCAATACTCTTGTCCAGAAAGGGAGACTTTCTAGCGACCATTCCCTTCTTTGCTCTTGCTCTTTGTCACACCAGCAAGATGCCCCTTCTTCCCTCCCACTTTCTCCTTGGTACCATGCCAGACCTCCTCTTCCAAAGCCTTACCCCCTCCCTCTGGCTCATGACCAAACTAATGAGCCCCTAAGTGCCCTGGCAGTGGAGTGGTGGGGTTGGGATTGCCAACAGGGAGCCACAGGTGTCTAGCTGATGTGGTTGTATCCATGTCCTTGCCCCTCTGACCTGATGGGCACTGGCACTGGGGGATCACAACCCAAAATGCTGGCACTTTGGCCTGCTCCCAATGAGTGGGGGGGGGTGCATTGTGGAATTGTGTCCCTGGCCGGGAATTGTTGGACAATGGCACAGCAGGTCCGATAGACTGGGCAGGGACACTGGGGCAGCTGTATCAAGGCAGACCCCTCTTCCAGGCATTGGCTACATGGGCCACAATGGCACAGCATGGACATATACTAAGGAAACACACAGCCTTTGTAAATGTGGCCTGTAGCAGGACTCAGGAGTGGACACACATAAGTGAAGCAGGGGAAGAATCTTGTATCCCCTGTTGTCCTCCCATGAATACCATTCTTGTTTAATGTTTGTGTTACGTTCCCAACACACACATCTCATCTACTCTTGCACCCCACTGAGCCACCGGAAGAGCACTGAAGGAATCCTCTCATAGATAAATCAGTGCTGAATGGTGGTGATGATGAGGATGATGTATGCGTGCTCCTTTTCAGCCTGCGCAGAAAACACTGCATTCCCCCACACCTGAAGGGCAAACTGGCAGACTCCACAAAAGGGCAAATCCCTGCATGAGTCAATGATGTCATCTCCACCATAAGTAATAGCTCTCTGGCATCGGCTTGACAATCTATTTGACCTATTGTACGTCTCAGCTTCAATTTACTCTCTCTCTCTGGCCCTCTAGAACCAGTGCATGACCTCACTGCTGAAATTAAATATATAGGGTACCAGTCAAAGGTTTGGACACACCTACTCATTAAAGGGTTTTTCTTGATTTGTACTATTTTCTACATTGTAAAATAATAGGGAAGACATCAAAACTATGAAATAACACATATGGGATCATGTAGTAACCAAAAATGTGTTAACATTTTTTAGATTTTCTTCAAAGTAGCCAGCCTTTGCCTTGATGACAGCTTTGTCCCCTCTCGTTAAAAGTTTTGACTTGTACTGTGTATATATATTATTTTCTACCAAGGATTCAAACAAAAGCAGCAGCATCTCCTGAGTATGAAGTTACCATGTTTTATAGTATATTGTGTACATAGCTGGCTAGTCTCCACAGTGTCATTGACATCGAATGAGATCAAGGGGCCAAAGAAGCTGCTGCTTTGTTTCCAACAGTGTGCGGTGAGGGTATTCCTGTCCCCTCACCTTTCTCTTTATCATTACTTAAGACATGCTGTACCTCTCTCATCACTTTGGACATGCTGTACCCAGGGGTGAAAGTAGAATTAATTTATTCCGGTACGAGACCTCCTATGTTTGCACGCACTTCTCCAAAGAAAATCACTTCAAAAGGGCTCCTTTACTAGGCTACCCACGCATGTTTATCCAACCCCAACATTTTTCCAGCCTCCAAACTTTGGTGAATGGAAAGAGACATCTGTTACACAAAACACTGAGGAGTCTTACTTTCTCCCATGGCTGTACCTCTTTCTTCTACTTTTCTCTATCATCACCAGACATTCTGTGCTTCTCTCTCTCTCTTTCTCACTGCAACATTAGGACAGTGAGCTCCTCCCTTTACTTTTCTCTCTCTATCAGTCTGTTCTTACCTTGTCCTCGTCACTGTTGCAGTCTCTACCTGTCCCTATCTCTCCCTGTGTTTCATCTTTCTTTTTTGTTCTCCTCCATCCCCCTCTCATGCACAAACAAGCATGTGAGCACACACACACACACACACACACACACACACACACACACACACACACACACACACACACACACACACACACACACACACACACACACACACACACACACACACACACACACACACACACTAAAGACTCACTGTTTGGGAATAATAAAATCAAGCTTTCATGTCCACTGGTTTTCCCGTTAGGCTAACTCATATTACTAATGTGCATTAGACCATTCTTAGGATGGGATGAAAATGGGACTATCTACCAATGTAGCAATGCACTCAATAGATTCTGCTGGACTCAGGTGATAACTCCTTAAATACAAAGACATGTAAAGGGTTAAATTGAACTGGAGACATCTCACATGCCAACCCAATGTCTTATCCATTAGACTAAGAGGGAATCCTCAGGCAGGGCTTCCTCATAGAGACGGCAAGATTCCAAATCACCCTCATCTCTGCTACAGACAACTTTGGCAAGACAATTATGGGTAATTAATTAATGCCTGCATATCTCCCTTACCGCAGACGTGTCAACATGTCTGACGCTCGCTGCGTCCCATCAACTCTCTCTTTGAATCTCTTTGAGATATTTTGAAAAAAGAATAAGAAGAAAACTGAACATGATGATTCACGGGACTATCTCAGAACCCTCCCAACTCCAATTAACGAGTCTAAGAGTGAAAGTAGAGGATCAAGAAGAACAAACAGTATATCTGCCAGAATTCGAGAGACTTTGACAGTTTAATACCAGGAAAGGATGAGACTGACATTCTAAACCCACTTAACCTCGGCTAAACCTTTCGTCTTGACATCTACTGTCATGTTTTGTCTTATATTGTCTTGTCATTATGCTTTCCCTTCTGTTCGTTTCCCCCTGCTGGTCTTATTAGGTTCGTTCCCTTTTTCTATCCCTCTCTCTCCCCCTCCCTCTCTCTCCTCTCTCTATCGTTCCGTTCCTGCTCCCAGCTGTTCCTCATTCTCCTATTCACTCATTTAGTCTTTTCACACCTGTTCCCTATCTTGTCCTCTGATTAGAGTCCCTATTTCTCCCCTTGTTTTCCGCTTCTGTCCTTGTCGGATCCTTGTATGATGTTCGCTGTGCTGTGTCCTTGTCTCGCCCTGTCGTGTCTTGTCTCCTTCAGATGCTGCGTGTGAGCAGGTGTCTAAGTCTGCTACGGTCGGTGCCTTCCCGAAGCAACCTGCAGTCAATGCTCGAGTCTCCAGTCTGTCCTCGTTACTACGAGTGGATTTTTTTTTTTCCTGTTTTGTTTTTTTCGTCTTGAGTTTTACTGGAATAAAGACTCTGTTTTCGCTAAGTCGCTTTTGGGTCCTCATTCACCTGCATAACAGAAGGATCCGACCAAGAATGGACCCAGCGACTGCGGATTCTCGTAACACTGCCGTCGAGATCCAGGGAGCTATGCTCGGCAGACACGAGCAGGAATTGTCTGCTGCTCGTCATGCCGTTGAGACCCTGGCCGCTCAGGTTTCCGACCTCTCTGGACAGTTCCAGAGTCTTCGTCTCGTGCCACCAGCTACTTCCTGGTCTGCCGAGTCTCCGGAACCTAGGGTTAATAACCCACCTTGTTACTCCGGGCAGCCCACTGAGTGCCGCTCCTTTCTCACCCAGTGTGATATTGTGTTCTCTCTCCAACCCAACACATACTCAAGAGAGAGAGCTCGGGTTGCTTACGTCATATCACTCCTTACTGGCCGGGCTCGAGAGTGGGGCACAGCTATCTGGGAGGCAAGGGCTGATTGTTCTAACAATTACCTGAACTTTAAAGAGGAGATGATACGGGTTTTTGATCGTTCAGTTTTTGGTAGGGAGGCTTCTAGGGCCCTGGCTTCCCTATGTCAAGGTGATCGATCCATAACGGATTACTCTATAGAGTTTCGCACTCTTGCTGCCTCTAGTGACTGGAACGAGCCGGCGCTGCTCGCTCATTTTCTGGAGGGACTCCACGCAGAGGTTAAGGATGAGATTCTCTCCCGGGAGGTTCCTTCCAGTGTGGACTCTTTGATTGCACTCGCCATCCGCATAGAACGACGGGTAGATCTTCGTCACCGAGCTCGTGGAAGAGAGCTCGCGTTAACGGGTTTTCCCCTCTCCGCATCACAACCATCTCCTTCCTCCGGTTCAGAGACTGAGCCCATGCAGCTGGGAGGTATTCGCATCTCGACTAAGGAGAGGGAACGGAGGATCACCAACCGCCTGTGCCTCTATTGCGGATTTGCTGGACATTTTGTCAATTCATGTCCAGTAAAAGCCAGAGCTCATCAGTAAGCGGAGGGCTACTGGTGAGCGCTACTACTCAGGTCTCTCCATCAAGATTCTGTACTACTATGTCGGTCCATCTACGCTGGACCGGTTCGGCTGCTTCATGCAGTGCCTTGATAGACTCTGGGGCTGAGGGTTGTTTTATGGACGAAGCATGGGCTCGGAAACATGACATTCCTCTCAGACAGTTAGGGAAGCCCACGCCCATGTTCGCCTTAGATGGTAGTCATCTCCCCAGTATCAGATATGAGACACTACCTTTAACCCTCACAGTATCTGGTAACCACAGTGAGACTATTTCCTTTTTGATTTTTCGTTCACCTTTTACACCTGTTGTTTTGGGTCATCCCTGGCTAGTATGTCATAATCCTTCTATTAATTGGTCTAGTAATTCTATCCTATCCTGGAACGTTTCTTGTCATGTGAAGTGTTTAATGTCTGCTATCCCTCCTGTTTCTTCTGTCCCCTCTTCTCAGGAGGAACCTGGTGATTTGACAGGAGTGCCGGAGGAATATCATGATCTGCGCACGGTCTTCAGTCGGTCCAGAGCCAACTCCCTTCCTCCTCACCGGTCGTATGATTGTAGTATTGATCTCCTTCCGGGGACCACTCCCCCTTGGGGTAGACTATACTCTCTGTCGGCTCCCGAACGTAAGGCTCTCGAGGATTATTTGTCTGTTTCTCTTGACGCCGGCACCGTAGTGCCTTCTTACTCTCCTGCCGGGGCGGGTTTTTTTTTGTTAAGAAGAAAGACGGTACTCTGCGCCCCTGCGTGGATTATCGAGGGCTGAATGACATAACGGTTAAGAATCGTTATCCGCTTCCCCTTATGTCATCAGCCTTCGAGATTCTGCAGGGAGCCAGGTTCTTTACTAAGTTGGACCTTCGTAATGCTTACCATCTCGTGCGCATCAGAGAGGGGGACGAGTGGAAAACGGCGTTTAACACTCCGTTAGGGCATTTTGAGTACCGGGTTCTGCCGTTTGGTCTCGCTAATGCTCCAGCTGTTTTTCAGGCATTAGTTAATGATGTACTGAGAGACATGCTGAACATCTTTGTTTTTGTCTACCTTGACGATATTCTGATTTTTTCACCGTCACTCGAGATTCATGTTCAGCACGTTCGACGTGTACTCCAGCGCCTTTTAGAGAATTGTCTCTACGTGAAGGCTGAGAAGTGCGCCTTTCATGTCTCCTCTGTCACTTTTCTCGGTTCTGTTATTTCCGCTGAAGGCATTCAGATGGATCCCGCTAAGGTCCAGGCTGTCAGTGATTGGCCCGTTCCAAGGTCACGTGTCGAGTTGCAGCGCTTTCTAGGTTTCGCTAATTTCTATCGGCGTTTCATTCGTAATTTCGGTCAAGTTGCTGCCCCTCTCACAGCTCTTACTTCTGTCAAGACGTGCTTTAAGTGGTCCGGTTCCGCCCAGGGAGCTTTTGATCTCCTCAAGAAGCGTTTTACGTCCGCTCCTATCCTCGTTACTCCTGACGTCACTAAACAATTCATTGTCGAGGTTGACGCTTCAGAGGTGGGCGTGGGAGCCATTCTATCCCAGCGCTTCCAGTCTGACGATAAGGTTCATCCTTGCGCTTATTTTTCTCATCGCCTGTCGCCATCGGAACGCAACTATGATGTGGGTAACCGCGAACTGCTCGCCATCCGCTTAGCCCTAGGCGAATGGCGACAGTGGTTGGAGGGGGCGACCGTTCCTTTGTCGTTTGGACTGACCATAAGAACCTTGAGTACATCCGTTCTGCCAAACGACTTAATGCACGTCAAGCTCGTTGGGCGTTGTTTTTCGCTCGTTTCGAGTTTGTGATTTCTTATCGCCCGGGTAATAAGAACACCAAGCCTGATGCCTTATCCCGTCTCTTTAGTTCTTCTGTGGCTTCTACTGATCCCGAGGGGATTCTTCCTTATGGGCGTGTTGTCGGGTTGACAGTCTGGGGAATTGAGAGACAGGTTAAGCAAGCACTCACTCACACTGCGTCGCCGCGCGCTTGTCCTAGTAACCTTCTTTTCGTTCCTGTTTCTACTCGTCTGGCTGTTCTTCAGTGGGCTCACTCTGCCAAGTTAGCTGGCCATCCCGGCGTTCGAGGTACTCTTGCTTCTATCCGCCAGCGCTTTTGGTGGCCTACTCAGGAGCGTGACACGCGCCGTTTCGTGGCTGCTTGTTCGGACTGCGCGCAGACTAAGTCAGGTAACTCTCCTCCTGCCGGTCGTCTCAGACCGCTTCCCATTCCTTCTCGACCATGGTCTCACATCGCCTTAGACTTCATTACCGGTCTGCCTTCGTCTGCGGGGAAGACTGTGATTCTTACGGTTGTCGATAGGTTCTCTAAGGCGGCACATTTTATTCCCCTCGCTAAGCTTCCTTCCGCTAAGGAGACGGCACAGATCATCATCGAGAATGTGTTCAGAATTCATGGCCTCCCGTTAGACCCCGTTTCAGACAGAGGTCCGCAATTCACGTCACAGTTTTGGAGGGAGTTCTGTCGTTTGATTGGTGCTTCCGTCAGTCTCTCTTCCGGTTTTCATCCCCAGTCTAACGGTCAAGCAGAAAGGGCCAATCAGACGATTGGTCGCATACTACGCAGCCTTTCTTTTAGAAACCCTGCGTCTTGGGCAGAACAACTCCCCTGGGCAGAATACGCTCACAACTCGCTTCCTTCGTCTGCTACCGGGCTATCTCCGTTTCAGAGTAGTCTGGGTTACCAGCCTCCTCTGTTCTCGTCCCAGCTCGCCGAGTCCAGCGTTCCCTCCGCTCAGGCGTTTGTCCAACGTTGTGAGCGCACCTGGAGGAGGGTGAGGTCTGCACTTTGCCGTTACAGGGCGCAGACTGTAAGAGCCGCCAATAAACGTAGGATTAAGAGTCCTAGGTATTGTCGCGGCCAGAGAGTGTGGCTTTCCACTCGTAACCTTCCCCTTACGACAGCTTCTCGTAAGTTGACTCCGCGGTTCATTGGTCCGTTCCGTGTCTCCCAGGTCATCAATCCTGTCGCTGTGCGATTGCTTCTTCCGCGACATCTTCGTCGCGTCCATCCTGTCTTCCATGTCTCCTGTGTCAAGCCCTTTCTTCGCACCCCCGTTCGTCTCCCCCCCCCCCCCGTCCTTGTCGAGGGCGCACCTATTTACAAGGTACGTAGGATCATGGACATGCGTTCTCGGGGACGTGGTCATCAGTACTTAATGGATTGGGAGGGTTACGGTCCTGAGGAGAGGAGTTGGGTTCCATCTCGGGACGTGCTGGACCGTTCGCTGATTGATGATTTCCTCCGTTGCCGCCAGGATTCCTCCTCGAGTGCGCCAGGAGGCGCTCGGTGAGTGGGGGGGGTACTGTCATGTTTTGTCTTATATTGTCTTGTCATTATGCTTTCCCTTCTGTTCGTTTCCCCCTGCTGGTCTTATTAGGTTCGTTCTCTTTTTCTATCCCTCTCTCTCCCCCTCCCTCTCTCTCCTCTCTCTATCGTTCCGTTCCTGCTCCCAGCTGTTCCTCATTCTCCACTTACTCATTTAGTCTTTTCACACCTGTCCCCTATTTTGTCCTCTGATTAGAGTCCCTATTTCTCCCCTTGTTTTCCGCTTCTGTCCTTGTCGGATCCTTGTATGATGTTCGCTGTGCTGTGTCCTTGTCTCACCCTGTCGTGTCTTGTCTCCTTCAGATGCTGCGTGTGAGCAGGTGTCTAAGTCTGCTACGGTCGGTGCCTTCCCGAAGCAACCTGCAGTCAATGCTCGAGTCTCCAGTCTGTCCTCGTTACTACGAGTGGATTTAAGTGTTTTTTCCTGTTTTGTTTTCGTCTTGAGTTTTACTGGAATAAAGACTCTGTTTTCGCTAAGTCGCTTTTGGGTCCTCATTCACCTGCATAACATCTACGTTAATAGGCAACGTTGTATGTTGATAGCAAACATTTGAAGATTAAATAAAAAGTATATGCCCTGATGAGATGGGCCATTATTCATGTAACAACATAGATTAACAGTGCTGATCTAGAATCAGGTCCCCCTTGTGTTGTAATATTATTCATTATGATCTAAAATGCTAAACTGATCCTAGATCAGCACTCATACTCAGATTATCCGCTAGATAGGCAGCAGTGCATATTAATGGTGTTTTGAATGCAGTCTGACTCAGTTGGCTGCAGAGCCTTGTTGGATGATCTCAGAACCTGTTAACACTGAATTTTGTTGGACATCTGGTGCGATGTTATATGAGGAACCTTCCTCCTATGCCACGTGAAATACTGCTGCACTATCAAGTCACAAACACATGCACAGACGCATACACATACATTCACAGAAAACAGAATGTCACTCCCTCAAAAGTTCAGACGATGATGTCGAATCATTTCACAAACACAATCTATTTGAAAGCTCGAAAGGGACAAGTAAAATTTTCCCAAGTTGGTCGTCAATTTTTCCTTTCAAACTCAAGTCCTCGTTGTAATTCTGAAAAGACCAGATCCGACTTCACCATGTGGAGTGCAACGATCCAGCCTGGGTCACATCCCTTGTTTTGTTTTTTTGGTCTAGGCTATCGTGGCCCTTCACCCGCTAAGTGTATTCTCATTACATAGAGGACACACTTTCCTATGACATGCTAAAAAACTCACTCTGGACAGTGGGGGTAGCTTTACATTGCTCGGCGGCAAGATTTTACAGAGACCTGAAAGTGTCAAGATATCTTCACTCCGACTTCGAGAGCTTTTTGAAGGTTCTGAACAGTCATTCTAGAAAGTTATTTTTCTCTCATGGCTGCACAAAGGTCTGCACAAAGGTCATGAGGCGTTTTGGACCATTCATCTTTACTAAACTGTTTCAGTTCAGCAATATTCTTGGGATTTCTGGTGTGAACTGCTCTTGAGGTCATGCCACAGCATCTCAATTGGGTTGAGGTCAGGACTCTGACTGGGCCATTCCAGAAGGCGTATTTTCTTCTGTTGAACCATTCTGTTGTTGATTTACTTCTGTGTTTTAGGTTGTTTGTCCTGTTGCATCACCCAACTTCTGTTGAGCTTCAATTGGCGGACAAATAGCCTTACATTCTCCTGCAAAATGACTTGATAAACAATTCATTGTTCCATCAATGATAGCAAGCTGTCCAGGCCCTGAGGCAGCAAAGCAGCCCAAACCATGATGCTCCCTCCACTATACTTTACAGTTTAGATGAGGTTTTGACGTTGGTGTGCTTGTGCCTTTTTTCTCCACAAATAGTGTTGTGTGTTACTTCCTTCCAAACAACTCCACTTTAGTTTCATCTAATATTTTGCCAGTAGTGCTGTGAAACATTCAGATGCTCTTTTGCAATCTTCAGACATATAGCAATGTTTTTTTTGGACAGCAGCAGCTTCTTCCGTGTTGTCCTCCCATGAATACCATTCTTGTTTAATGTTTGTGTTACGTTCCCCAGTTTATGTGCTGTGGTTTTGTATGTGTGTGTTTCAGAATGGCTTCCGGAAATTCCCCCCAAGCAGCTGATTAGTCGGCCACATCGACGAGTGGAGAGCTGTCCCGCCCCCTCATCAGGATACAGCTGTATCCCATTAGACTCATTCTCCAGCTATATAAGCCAGTGTTCTGTTGCTCAGAAGAGAACTGAGGGTGATATCCTGTGTTGGTTGTGTCGCAGATAGAGCTTATGGGTATGGTCTGTGATTGTTCCTGAGGGAGATGATAAGTATGTCCTGTGTTGGTTTTTGCTGAGTACTTTTTAGTCGCTGCTTCTAAGGTATGTGTGTCCCCATTGGACGCAGTGTTTTTGATTGTTGAAATGGTTTCCTTTTGTTTATTCTGTTTCATTTGTTCCAAGGGGGGCGGGAAGGCACCTAGGGAGTGCTTAGGCAAGAGGCCTGCGGGCATACATAACACATAGTTATAACCACTAGGTAAGACCTGGGTGGACCAGTTAGTTAGGTATGTAGGGGCTAGGCAGGTCAGGTAGGAGAGGGTAGGTTAGGTACGTAGGGGCTAGGCAGGTCAGGTAGGAGAGGGTAGGTTAGGTACGTAGGGGCTAGGCAGGTCAGGTAGGAGAGGGTAGGTTAGGTACGTAGGGGCTAGGCAGGTCAGGTAGGAGAGGGTAGGTTAGGTACGTAGGGGCTAGGCAGGTCAGGTAGGTTAGGTACGTAGGGCTAGGCAGGTCAGGTAGGTTAGGTACGTAGGGCTAGGCAGGTCAGGTAGGAGAGGGTAGGTTAGGTACGTAGGGGCTAGGCAGGTCAGGTAGGAGAGGGTACGTAGGGGCTAGGCAGGTCAGGTAGGAGAGGGTACGTAGGGGCTAGGCAGGTCAGGTAGGTTAGGTACGTAGGGGCTAGGCAGGTCAGGTAGGTTAGGTACGTAGGGGCTAGGCAGGTCAGGTAGGAGAGGGTAGGTTAGGTACGTAGGGGGTAGGTAGGTAAGGTAGGAGAGGGTAGGTTAGGTACGTAGGGGCTAGGCAGGTCAGGTAGGTTAGGTACGTAGGGGCTAGGCAGGTAAGGTAGGAGAGGGTAGGTTAGGTACGTAGGGGGTAGGTAGGTAAGGTAGGTTAGGTACGTAGGGGCTAGGCAGGTCAGGTAGGTTAGGTACGTAGGGGCTAGGCAGGTCAGGTAGGTTAGGTACGTAGGGGCTAGGCAGGTCAGGTAGGAGAGGGTAGGTTAGGTACGTAGGGGCTAGGCAGGTCAGGTAGGTTAGGTACGTAGGGGCTAGGCAGGTCAGGTAGGAGAGGGTAGGTTAGGTACGTAGGGGCTAGGCAGGTCAGGTAGGAGAGGGTAGGTTAGGTACGTAGGGGCTAGGCAGGTCAGGTAGGTTAGGTACGTAGGGGCTAGGCAGGTCAGGTAGGAGAGGGGGCTTTGACATTTACTTTCTTTGATTTGGTTCCTTTCAGCCCCTTTTCCCCAACATTACCGTGTGACGGAATATATTCCCCATAAATGGTACAATTCTCTGCCTTTGTCATCCTTACTCGCACCTACAATCCCATACCTCTTTCACTCCACGGGGAGTTGAGTTGTAGCAGGGTGTTGTGTTCCATCTTCCTAGAGGCGTAGGTAACATTTGACTTTCGTAGTCTCACCAACAGAGATGTTAGCAATTCTTTAGCTGACACTCTAGGATTCTTCTTAAACCTCATTGAGCATTCAGTGCTGTGCTCTTGCAGTCTTCTTTGCAGGACTGCCACTCCAAGGGAGAGTCGCAACAGTGCTGAACTTTCTCGATTTATAGACTATGAAATCAATGATGAGAATCAAGGCTTTTAGAGATATTTTTGTAACCCTTTCCAGTCAATATTTCTTAATCTTAGGTCTTCTGAGATCTCTTTTGTTCAAAGCATGGTTCACATCTGGCAATGCTTCATGTGAATAGCAAACGCACATTTTGTGAGTTTTTTATATTGCAGGGCAGCTCTAACCATCTCCAATCTCCAATTGATTGGACTCCAGGTTAGCGTAGTCAGTTGTCTAGGGATTCACATATTTTTTTTAACCTACACTGTGAATGTTTAAATGATGTAATCAATATAGCCAAGAAAAATACAATTTGTGTGTTATTAGTTTAAGCACACTGCCTGTAACTTAGAGGAAGATCACATCACATTTTACCAATTTATGTAGAAATCCAGGTAATTCCAAATGGTTGACATCTTTTTTCTTCCAACTGTAGATGGGAGGGAATGAGGGTAGCAGAAGGATAGGAGTAAAAACAAACAAAAGCTAACTATTGTAAAATAGATTGTGCCCGTAAAATGTATGTAGTACGTATAAACTGGAAATAGAAGCCTAAGTGTTGTTCATTAGTTTACTCAAATTAGGGTAGGGTGGTAGGGTTGGTGAAAAATATGTGTGTAAATATACAGTACCAGTCAAAGTTTTGGACACACCTACTCATTCAAGGGTTTTTCTTTATTTTGTCCATTTTTTATACATTGTAGAATAATAGTGAAGACATCAAAACTAAGAAATAACACATATGGAATCATGTAAGCAAAAGAGTGTTAAAGTAGCCACCATTTGCCTTGATGACAGCTTTGCACACTCTTGGCATGTATATATATATATTTTGTTTTACAAAAAAAATATATGGGGTATGCAGACAATTACATTGATGTAAGCTACAATCTATCTGCAATATTAAAGTGGATCTATCCCCCCCTTCAACCAACTTGACACAAATGTGGGAAGCATTCGAGTCAACATGGGCTAGCATCGCTGTGGAACACTTTCGACCCCTTGTAGCCCTTGTAGTCCATGCCCCAACCAATTGAGGTTGTTCTGAGTGCAAAAAGGGTGGTGCAACTAAATATTAGGAAGGTGTTTGTAATGTTTTGTACACTCAGTGTATATCATCGATCCTGGTTTAATAATAGTTCTTCTTTTTGTTGAGTTCAGTCACATCATTTCTTAATTTGGTCACATACCTTCTCAAGTCAGCCAATCGACTGTGCAGACAGACTTAATAGCCACTCCCTTTGCCCCATCACTTTCAACCATACATCTTTTCAATTCTTCCATTGAGCCTTAACTTCTTATGGCTGCAGGGGCAGTATTGAGTAGCTTGGATGAAAGGTGCCCAGAGGTGCCCAGTGTAAACGGCCTGCTCCTCAGTCCCAGTTGCTAATATATGCATATTATTATTAGTATTGGATAGAAATCACTCTGAAGTTTCTAAAACTGTTTGAATGATGTCTGTGAGTATAACAGAACTCATATGGCAGGCAAAAACCTGAGAAGAAATACAAACAGGAAGTGGAAAATCTGAGGTGGGTCGAATTTCAACCCAGCCCCTATTGAATTCAACCCAGCCCCTATTGGATATTGGTTACGTTGCACTTCCTAAGGCTTCCACTAGAATGAGGCTTCTACTGTAATGTGGGGCAGGATGGGAGCTCTTTGAGTCAGTAGTCTGGCAGAGAGCCAGGTCCTGGTCTTGCGCATTTCACATGATAGCGACCTGCATCCAATTGCATTTCTACAGACAATGGAATTCTCCGGTTGGAACGTTATTGATTTATAATGAATGATTTATGATTGATTTATGATAAAAACATCATAAAGATTGATTCTATACTTAGTTTGAAATGTTTCTACGACCTGTAATATAATTTTTTGAAGTTTTCGTCTGAATTTTGGCTGGACCTGCACGAGCGTTTGGATTTGTGTACTAAACTCCCTAACAAAAGTAGTTACTTGGACATAAATAATGGACATTATCGAACAAATCAAACATTTATTGTGGAACTAGGATTCCTGGGAGTGCATTCTGATGAAGATCATCAAAGGTAAGGGAATATTTATAATGTTATTTCTGATTTCTGTTGACTCCAACATGGCGGATATTGTTTTTCACTGCATCCAAAGAGTACAGATAAAGTTTTTGAAAGTTCCTGTAGTGTTTGTAAACACCATGGTAGGTTGATTAATAACCAGAATCAGATTACAGGCACTGGTTACAGTGAAATGCTTCCTCATGAGTAGACAGCTTGTTGAAGTCCAGTCATTATTCAGTTCCCCAAGAAAGTAGACCACTCTGTTTACATTACATAGACAATCAAGCATGTAACACACATTATTTTGATACTGTACCTTAGCACTTGATGGCGTATCGCAACACCCTAAAATGATAGGCTTTAGATTAGGCAAGTGAACCTACAACCACAACACTTCAAAAACATTTGACATGAGATCTTCCCTAAGCATGGCTCTGAAGCTCCTCCGTTCTCTCCACTGGCTTCCAGTAGAAGCTCGCATCCACTACAAGACCATGGTGCTTGCCTACGGAGCTGTGAGGGGAACGGCACCTCAGTACCTCCAGGCTCTGATCAGGCCCTACACCCAAACAAGGGCACTGCGTTCATCCACCTCTGGCCTGCTCGCCTCCCTACCACTGAGGAAGTACAGCTCCCGCTCAGCCCAGTCAAAACTGTTCGCTGCTCTGGCCCCCCCAATGGTGGAACAAACTCCCTCACGACGCCAGGACAGCGGAGTCAATCACCACCTTCCGGAGACACCTGAAACCCCACCTCTTTAAGGAATACCTAGGATAGGATAAGTAATCCCTCTCACCCCCCCCCCTTTAAGATTTAGATGCACTATTGTAAAGTGACTGTTCCACTGGATGTCATAAGGTGAATGCACCAATTTGTAAGTCGCTCTGGATAAGAGCGTCTGCTAAATGACTTAAATGTAAATGTAAATGTAATGTATATAGCAACACATCCCCCATTGGCATTCTTGTCTGTTCTGTAGATGTTATATCCCTCTATTGCTACTGCTGTATCATCAAAGGAATTATCTAAGCGAGTCTCAGAAATGTCTAATATATTCAAGCACGCCGCCATGCAATCTCCATAGACAAACATTGTCAGTAGAATGGCCTTACTGAAGAGCTCAGAGACTTTCAATGTGGCACCGTCAGAGGAAGTAACAAGTCAGTTTGTCAAATTCCTTCCCTGCCCTCTAATGTTATTGTGAAGTGGAAATGTCTAGGAGCAACAATGGATCAGCTGCGAAGTTATAGGCAACACAAGCTCACAGAACGGGAGCACCAATTGCTGAAGCACGTACCGTGTAAAAATCGTCTGTCCTTGCAACACTCACTACCGAGTTCCAAACTCCCTCTGGAAGCAGTATCAGCACAAAACTGTTTGTTGGGAGATTCATGAAATGGGTTTCCATGGCCGAGCAGCCGCACACAAGCCTAAGATCACCATGTGCAATGCCAAGCGTCGGCTGTAGTAGTGTAAAGCTCTACACCATTGGACTCTAGAGCAGTGAAAACGCTTCCTCTGGAGTGATGAATCACGCTTCGCCATCTGGCAGTCCAACAGACAAATCTGGGTTTGGTGGAGGCCAGGAGAACGGTATCTACCCATATGCATAGTGCCAACTATTAAGTTTTGTGGAGGAGAAATAATGGTCTTCGGCTGTTTTTCATCGTTCGGGCTTGGCCCCTTAGTTCAGGCTTGGGCCCTTAGTTCTCGTGAAAGGAGAACTCGACCTCACTAATGCTCTTGTGGCTGAATGGAAGCAAGACAATGCAGCAATATTCCAGAGTGGGGGCTCTTCTGGGAAGCAGCAAGGGGGGACCGACTCCATTTTAAGGCCCATGATTTTGGAATGAGATGTTTGACGAGCACCTGTCCACGTACTTTTTCTCACCTGGTGTATGTTAATATGGGTTGTTTTTGGCCCTTTGTTGGGTATCTTATCATAGATAGTAAAAGAACAAACAGAGCAAGAGAAAAAAACAGTCAACAGTCCATCAATCAGTTGGTATGTGTAAATGTGTGTGTCCTGCTAGGTTGAAGCTACAAACCCATAGGCTTGGCTCTCTCATCCCTTCCAGGCTTTTGGGAGGGAGGGTGGACAATGAGCCTGTCATAGAGGATGTAAACAATGTCCCCAAGCACCCTGGCAGCTTTCATAGCTGGGAAAAGTTACTTTCTCTTCTGGTGCACAGAAGAGGAAAACAGGTTCTGACCGAATTGCCAAATCTATACCTCTTCGGCTAGCTGGGAAATGGGCCTAGCTCGAGGTTAACTGGTGTTTGCTTCGGGACAGAGGCGTTAGCCAGCGGTAGCCACTCGGTTGCAGCTAGCTAGCTGCGATGATCCGATGATTCACATACATAACTGATGTCCTCTCTAAATAAATGACTTAAAGATTGCTGTCATCCAGCTATTCTCTTGTTTAAATTCATTGAGCAGACCCTGGGAGAACTGCAAACTGTTCTTCAGGCTGGACCACTCTAAACAGATTGTCCATTATTTTATTAGTTGACTCCACCAGTATTTGGATACAACACATTAAGCTATTTTCGAGCAACTGCTTGTAGATCTCTTTATGTTCGTTTAACCCATAAGTCTAAGCCCTTCTTTGTCGGGGGAGGGGGGGGTTCTACTAAACTATATAGAATTGTTTTAAGAAGGTCATACCAAAGACCAGTTAGCTATTTGATTTTTAATTTTAAGACCCCTTGAAGTATCGCAAAAATATATTTAACAAAATAGTTTGATGACAATGTATTTTTGGCCTTGCAGCTATTAGCCCAAACAAATGCATTGTGAGGCCTGTGGACACACTATAGCAAAACAACTGACACGTACGTACGTGTTCTCGAGAGTCTCACCTTTCATAAGAAAATAAATCTGTTAATTCAGCGATATTTTGCTAAAGAAAGCCACGAGATAGATACATGTTTCAATGCATGCCAAGCATTGGTCATGCAAAATGTCACTCAAGTGTAGCTAGTAGTTGGGAGTAGCTCTACATTGAATATGAAGACTTAAATCCTGATGTAAGACTATATCTTAACACTGTTTTCTCCCTGCTAGACACCCGGGCCATTGTGCCACTCATAGTGATTAACTACTAGGCCTGATCTTAAGCCAAAGCCTGGGCCTCTGGTTGTACTGCAGCCAATGCCGCGTGGCAGGACCATGGGCCGGCCCTGTAGCGTGCTGCTGAGTGCAGCTGAGACCTGACGTCGGGACTCTGTTTGTGTGTTTTGGATGGAGATGGACCATGGAGGATCTTCCTCCTAATTGCGTAGCACTAGCAGAGCTCCAATGAGGCGGAATGCCTGCTTTGTCTTAGGGGTGGCTCCTCATGTCAATGTCCTGGGTGAGTCCTCTCTTGGACCATGATTTACGAGCAGAGAAGAGAGAGTGTGACCAAAAGCAACATCCAAATGATGGAGGGATGGGAAGTGGAAAAAAGAAGGGGAAAGAGAGAGCAGGCTCCTGAGTAATGTGGTGAGAGATGTGCTGTTGGGCTGGTGGATTTGAGGATTTTTACAGAGCAGATCAGGATGGGGAAAGGGGTTTGCCATCACAAATTCTGCTTACACGTTTCTGCCATAGTCTTTAAAAAAACATACAATCAGAATCTCGACACTGAAATATTATATGTAGTGCAGGGTTGAACAATTTTACTAGAGAAGTTTCATCACAACACCAAGGATAATAGACAGATTATGATCTTGATATTTGTTCATTCAAACAGGGGTCATAACTCACATCAAGCAGGGGCATATTAAGTTCGTCTTCCGTTGTTTGTTATTTTTGGATGTTGAATAAGCTGATTCTGACCAAATTCCCCAATCTAAATAGAACACTCTGTCCTAGGAGGTCATGCTATTTTTGGAGCACAGCAGCCAGAGCACAGAACGTAAGGCTCTTAACACCGATTTATGGCAATCCAACATCTACAGGGTTATGCTCCTGGTGTTACTGGTGTTGAATGATAACTTAAGTAGGATAGCACAGGTAAAACAAGTTGAGGGTTTACATAGAAAGCACACATGAATAGCACACACCTGCACATGCTCATAAAAAGACACATATTTCAGGCCTACATGTATGCACACACACAGACATGCAGTCATTCACACAAACATACATGGTTTAGAGCTAAAAGGAGTGCCCGATTGCATGACTGTAGATCGCATGGGGTCAGCTCTAATCCTCATGCACACAAACACACACATAGATATGGCTCACATCAACACAATTATCCCAGAAACCATAGACCCACTCCAATTTGTATGCTGCACCAACAGATCCACAGATGATTCAATCTCTATTGCACTCCTCACAGTCCTTTCACACCTGGGCAAAAGGAACACCTATGTGAGAATGGTATCCATTGACTACAGCTCAGCGTTTAACACCGTTGTGCCCTCAAAGCTCATCTCTAAGCTAAGGACCCTGAGACTAAACACACTCTGGAACTGGATCCTGGACTTCCTGACGGGCCACCCCGAGGTGATAAGGGTAGTCAACAACCCATCCGCCACGCTGATCCTCATCACGGGGGCCCCTCAGGGGTGCGTGCTCAGTCCCCTCCTGTACTAGCTGTTCACTCATGACTGCACGGCCAGGAATGACTCCAACACCATCATTAAGTTTGCTGATGACTCGGCAGTGGTAGGCCTGATCACCGTGATGAGACAACCTATAGGGAGGAGATCAGAGACCTGACCGTGTGGTGCAAGGACAACAACCTCTCCCTCAATGTGATCAAGACAAAGGAGATGATTGTGGACTACAGGAAAAGGAGGTCCGAGCACACCCCCATTCTCATCGACGAGGCTGTAGTGGAGCAGGTTGAGAGCTTCAAGTTCCTTGGTATCCACATCACCAACAAACTAACATGGTCCAAGCACACCAAGACAGTTGTGAAGAAGGCACAACAAAACCTATTCCCCCCCAGGAGACTGAAAATATTTGGCATGGGTCCTCAGATCCTCAAAAGATTTTACAGCTGCACCATTGAGAGCATCCTGACGGGTTGCATCACTGCCTGGTATGGCAACTGCTCGTCCTCTGACTGCAAGGCACTACAGAGGGTATGTGTATGGCCCAGTACATCACCAGGGCCAAGCTTCCTGCCATCCAGGAACCTCTATACCAGGCAGTGTCAGAGGAAGGCCCTAAAAATGTTAACCCAAGCCAAAAGACTCCTGAACATTTAATCAAATGGCTACCCAGACTATTTGCATTGCCCCCCCCTCCCTCCCCTTCTGCTGCTGCTCTCTGTTATTATCCATGCATAGTCACTTTAATAACTCTACCTACATGTAAATATTACCTCAATTACCTCGACACCGGTATCCCCTCTATACCGGTATATACCGGTATCCCCTCTATATACCGGTATCCCCTCTATATAGCCCCGCTATTGTTATTTACTGCTGCTCTTTAATTATTTGTTATTCTTATCTCTTAATTTTGTGGCAGGGATTTTCTTAACTGCATTGTTGGTAATTGCTTGTAAGTAAGCATTCCACTTAACCTTTGTATTCGGTGCATTTGACAAATGTTATTTTATTTGACACAAAATATCTCTGACAATCTCTATCACAGTGCATTCTGTATCAGGATAAGGTCTCACCTAGTTGAGGTCTCTCCCAGTGACTCTCCTAGTTGATGTGCTCTCGTTTCATTTGATGTTTGAAATCAATAAAACTGTGATCAGAAATGCATTATATTCTCTCTCAGCCTGCTGGATTAGTAGTAGTTTTGAGGAGTTTTCCCTTCACAGAACAGTGCAAACTAGCTTCTTTAAATAGTACTCACAAAACACCAGTCTCAACGTAAACAGTGAAGAGGCAACTCCGGGATGCTGGCCTTCTACACAGAGTTGCAAAGAAAATGTCATGTTTTGTCTTATATTGTCTTGTCATTTTGCTTTTCCTTCTGTTCGTTTTCCCCCTGCTGGTCTTTTTAGGTTCGTTCCCTTTTTTCTCTCTCCCTCCCTCTCTCTCTTCTCTCTATCGTTCCGTTCCTGCTCCCAGCTGTTCCTATTCCCCTAATCAATGATTTAGTCTTCCCACACCTGTTCCCTATCTTTTCCCCTGATTAGAGTCCCTATTTCTCCCCTTGTTTTCCGTTTCTGTCCTGTCGGATCCTTGTATATTGTTCACCGTGCTGTGTCTTTGTATCGTCCTGTCGTGTCGTGTTTCCCTCAGATGCTGCGTGGTGAGCAGGTGTCTGAGTCTGCTACGGTCAAGTGCCTTCCCGAGGCAACCTACAGTTTATGATCGAGTCTCCAGTCTGTTCTCGTCATTACGAGTGGAATTGTTTTTTATGCTTTATTTACCGCTCCGATTTGTCTAGGAGTATTGCATATTTCCTTTACTGGATTAAAGACTCTGTTTTCGCCAAGTCGCTTTTGGGTCCTCATTCACCTGCATAACAGAAAAAGCCAAATCTGACTGGCCCAAAAAAAGAAAAGATTAAGATTGCCAAAAGAACACAGACACTGGACAGAGGAACTCTGCCTAGAAGGCCAGCATCCCGGAGTCGCCTCTTCACTGTTGATTTTGAGAGTGGTGGTTTGCAGGTACTATTTAATGAAGCTGCCAATGAAGCTGACTCCGGGATGCTGGCATTCAAGGCAGAGTTCCAAAGAAAAAGCCATATCTCAGACTGGCAAATAAAAATAATATATTCAGATGGGCAAAAGAACACAGACACTGGACAGAGATATGGCTTTTTCTTTGCAACTCTAACTAGAAGTCCTACATCCCGGAGTCACCTCTTCACTGTTGGCGTTGAGAGTGGTGTTTTGCAAGTACTATTTAATGAAGCTGCCAGTTGAGGACTTGTGAGGCGTCTGTTTCTCAAATTAGACACTGTAATGTACTTGTCCTCTTGCTCAGTTGTGCACCGGGATCTCCCACTCCTCTTTCTATTCTGGTTAGGGCCAGTTTGCGCTGTTCCGTGAAGGGAGTAGTACACAGCATTGTACAAGATCTTCAGTTTCTTGGCAATTTCTCACATGAAGTAGCATTCATTTCTCAGAACAAGAATAGACTGACGAGTTTCAGAAGAAAGTTATTGGTTTCTGGCCATTTAGAGCCTGTAATCGAACCCACAAATGCTGATGCTCCAGATACTCAACTAATCTAAAGAAGGCCAGTTGTATTGCTTCTTTAATCAGGACAACAGTTTTCAGCTGTGCTAACATAATTGTAAAACGGTTTTCTAATGATCAATTAGCCTTTTAAAATTATAAACTTGGATTAGCTAACAGAACGTGCCATTGGAACACAGGAGTGATGATTGCTGATAATGGGCCTCTGTACACCTATGTAGATATTCCATAAAGAATCTGCCATTTCCAGCTACAATAGTCATTTACAACATTAACAATGTTTACACTATTATAACACGGTTATTTTAATGGACAAAATCTATGCTTTTCTTTCAAAAACAAGGACATTGATAACTGTCCCCAAACATTTGAACGGTAGTGTATATGACGACACCAAAAAGGGGATTTGGATTTCATTGCACCAGACCTCTCAGTGAACTCCTATAGCTAGAAAAAGAAGATTAAAAGGCAAGACAGGAAGCGTGTCAGAACATTTTAGTTGGGTTCTCATCTTACATGCAGCTTTAGAATGAGGTAAGGTAAGAGAAATTTGAGAAATTTGATGCATGCCATTAAAACATGCTGTCCACTATTAGATAGATAGGTCTACAGAAACATTCAGTAGCCTACACAAGCCTGAGCTATTCAGAGTTACTCATGTTTATCTTGTATTAACAATGTACATTTTGGAATCAACAGCACTGTAAGTACTAATTAATGGCCAAATTCTGACATCATACACTGTAAATCCTACATTGAAGTCACTGAATGAGCGATGAGTGCAAATATTTACGTTGCATGTTCACACTGTGCTAACCTCTTACAAAGGTTGTGACATCATGTACTACGGTTGCAGTGACATCCTCTCTGTCATGATGAAAATACTGTGATCTACGGTGTCCATATTAGGCCAGAATGACACCAACACGTTGTGATTTTCAAACATCTTAAGTTTATCTAAATACCTCACTCAATAATTGTCCTGAGGGTCTTCACTCTAGTGGCCTTCCAGGCAGCCCTAAGTACTGGAAAATACCTAATAATGTTCGTTTGGTTTGAACCTGTTATTTCTGCTTCTGTTTATCCTTATCCAATCCAAACATATCCAACGACAGTAAACTCATATTGAGTTTAAATAATAACAAACTGCATGATGATTTTTGTAATTTGACATGACACCCCTATTTTTGCACATAATTGCAAATACAAATACACTTTAATATATTTAAGTTAGTTAAAACAGTGACTTTTTTTTACCTTTGTGTGACATGAAGATGGTGTCACATCTGAGGAAATAGCTGTCACTCCATGGGATCTAATCCATTAGCAAACTTCTATAAATGACCTTTAAAGACTTGTTTTTCACCCATATTTTATTTTATACCTATTTGTATCCTGTTCCAATTTGTATTATTTCAAGTGGTTGTGAGTGCAATATTTACATTTTAATACTCTCACACCTTTTAATTCTTACACGCTAGCATCAGAGACATGTTGTGTTTTTATACCTATCATTGGCTCCATTGTGCAGTATACTCCAAAAACCCTCTAACAGTACCCCTCGAGCGATGCCTTGGCTCCCACAGCTTTGGCAATTGGTAGGTCAAGGTCTCCCACTGGGTGCGCTTGGGCTCCTCCCATCACTAGACAACCGTGCCCTTGCGCCTCGGTGTGCGACCAGGTACACCTCAATGTTGTGGGGCTCTACCAGAGTGATCCTGTAAGTCTTGTCTCACATGTTAAGGCCATGCAAGACTTAGTAGACACGGCTGGTACAGTGAAACTGTGAATGGCTCATTAAATTATCCTGAACAAAAATATGAACACAAAATGCAAGAATTTCAATGATTTTACAGTAAGTAGCAGAGGTGGGCCCAAGTCATTGTTTTACTAGTCACAAGAATATCTCAAGTCTTAGCACTCAAGTCCCAAGTCAAGACAGGCAAGTCCAAGTCAAGTCTCAAGTCAAGACCGTCAAATGTCAAGTCCTAAACAAGTTATAAAGTGCTCTTCACCAAATGTAATACCATTTCATATTTTTAAGAGTAATAGTATAATACAGTTACGCAAATCATGAATGCTTTTAAAGATATTGTGGCAAACCTCTTCAAGGTTAGGAGCGTTTGTCACAAACTAAGTGGTAAACTGTCACCAAATCACCCAAGTATGAGAGTTCTTTCGAACAGGAGAGTACCTGTGTGTTTGTTTCTCCGTCCTGGTCCACCCAGGCCGTAGGCGAGGTCAAGGATAGCAGGGTTTGGAACACGAATCGGGTTCTCGGTAGGTCCAGGTCCAAACGCCAACAGGTAAGTCCAAAACAATCCAGCTCATACACGGTAAATCCAGCCAATCTCTATAGTCTCTTCCCCCC